>NC_068455.1:40893666-40971166 GCF_023373465.1 Oncorhynchus keta
GATCACTGCTCACACCAGACATGCGAAATATACACAGAGTGAATTCTATGCACATTTCAGAATGCTGTATTGAAGTCAGGACCAACATGCTGAAAGGGGAAATTACAACTCATTTGCAAAGATACGTGTTTATTATTCTATACGAACATGTTGCAGCAGCACAGATGTGGGGAGGTGTTTTGGGGAAACATTGGGACACGGTTCTACTCATATCCAGAGGCTCCAGAAAGTACCACTAGAAAGGGGTGTGTGTTCGCGTGCGACAAGGTTCTCTACTCACGTCCAGTGACTCCAGACAGTACCAGCAGAAGGCGTGTTTACAGTTCTTGCACATCATCTGGGCACAGCCCTCGTCCCTCTCGATGTACACCTTACACTTGGGACAGCGCTTGATGGGACCATCGTCATCGTCACTCTTGTAGAAGGAGCTGAGGAGAAACGGTGAGAGCGCGCGCGAGAGAGAGCAATGTTCAGTGTGTTACGTTTCTTAGGCAAATGTTGGTTGAAACAATTGTTTTTGTTGAATGACGCTAAAGAACAAAGACCATGATACATCAGAGATCCAGAATGCCACAAGAGATTACCCACTCATACAGTTTATCATGCCACAGATGTTGAACAGCCTTTGTTAATGTACAACAGATCTAAGCTTGCAATAAACATCAACAGAATTTTCACCTGAACACCTGAAATGCAAACTAAATGAGAGAATGTAAAGTGTGCTCGTCTCAGCCTTTCTTTCTCCGACTCCTTTCAGGCTTTTCTTTCTTCTATTCATCTTAAAAGCAGGTCTTTTGTGTCCTTTTCCCACCTGAGTGCTGCTGACTCTTGAAGGCCAGAAAGGAGAGCAGGTGATGCTGTCGGCTGTCCTCTCAAGTGTCAGAGAGGCGGACAGGGAACAAGCACATTCGTTTTCTGAGCCAATTCTCCGGCTTTGATCGCATCTGGCCAGAGTGAATTAATGCACAGCTTTCATGTCCTACTTCATTTGACACCCTGGCAGTCATTTTGTAACTAATCAGGACTTTCAGATTCTAGCTTTTACTCTGGAAGGAACGGGATTCCATTCCTGAATGTAATGGAATACAGGCTAAAGATCGGAAGGTAAAATACCTGGATCAGTGTGAGGATTAAGGAGAGAGTGTCCTTCTCCTGAATGCTGGCTGTTATGTCAGAGAAATGTCATGGGAGAAATGTAAAAAAATAAAAATAATAAAAAATGGTATCAGCAAAAGGCAGCAAGATCCAGGCAAAATGGGAAAGGTCCACAGAGGAATACATTTGCCCTTTGCGGTAATTGCTGCATATGTCAGCTGGGTGCAGATCGGGCTAATAGTGTACGTGGAGTCCATTCGAATTAGGACACTAATTTCCCACACTCTTGAAAGGCGAGAGAGAAGAAGAACGTACTCCAGAGCTCATTGTTTAGATAAGTGCAGTATGTACAGTAATCACAGTAAGAGCCATACAAGTCCTGACAGGGGGTAGAGAGAGAGAGAGGAGGCGGCAGAGTTTAAAGGGGAAGTTCAGGATTTTACAACTTGATGTTAGATGGTTCCGCAAGCTAAAAGTAGTCTATGGGCCTGGAAAAACTGAAATCCATGGCTCAAGTTCGATGAAGTTTGTTGTGGCTGTTTAGAGAAAAAAAACTATGGATTACAGTTTCTTCTGGCCCATAGACTTATTTTTCAGGGTGAGGAACCATCTAACATTAAGTTGTAAAGTCCAAAACCTTCCCTTTAAACCACTGTGGCCTTTTGTGACATCTGAGGACAACTCCACAACCCTCTCTCTCGCTTTATTTTGTGTTATACTATCTATATACACACACACACACACACACACACACATCTGTACACCCCTTCAAATGAGTGGATTTGGCCATTTCAGCCACACCCTTTGCTGACAGTTGTATAAAATCGAGCACAAAGTCATGCAATCTCCATAGACAAACACTGACAGTAGAATGGCCTTACTGAAGAGCTCAGGGACTTTCAACGTGGCACCGTCATAGGATGCCACCTTTCCAACAAGTCAGTTTGTCAAACTGCTGCTGTTATTGTGAAGTGGAAATGTCTCGGAGCAACAACAGCTCAGCCACCAAGTGGCAGGCCATTCACAGAACACAGAACGGGACTGCGGACTGCTAAAGCGCATGGCGCATAAAAACAGTCTGTCTTCGGTTGCAACACTCACTACCATTCCAAATTGCCCCTGGAAGCAACGTCAGCACAATAACTGTTCGTCTGGAGCTTCGTGAAATGGTTTTCCGTGGCCGAGCAGCCGCACACGAGCCCAAGATCGCCATGCGCAATGCCAAACGTCTGCTGGAATGGTGTAAAGCTCGGCGCCATTGGACTCTGGAGTCGACAGACAAATCTCGGTTTGACTCGTGGCTAAATGGAAGCCAGTCCCCGCAGCAATGTTTCAACATCTAGTGGAAAGTCTTCCCAGAAGAGTGGAGGCTGTTGTAGCAGCAGAGCCCATGATTTATGAATGAGACGTTCAACGAGCAGATGTCCACATAATGTTGGTCATGTAGTGTAGCTTTACCACTGAGCCACCACATTCTAGAGTTTTAATTAGACGAATAGTCCAAATGCAGGTTGGCTAAGAGTTACGGCCTTGACTCCTTATATTGACACATTATGACTTCCTCTGTGACCTTGGTCAACCCCGGCTAGCCTTTTCTGAGCCCATGGGTCCCAGCACTATCACCAGGCAACCTGCTCCAGCCAATACACTCAGTCATATTAAATATGCACTAGAAGGCACTAGATGACTAGAGCCTGGATGGTTATGCATGAGAGCAGCTGGCTTCATGGAGACATCAACACAGCGGTAGCTAGGCTGGTATCCAGGGTGGTAAATACAGGTTCCCACGGGGACCAGAGGCTGTGTCCTCACAGTGTCCTCAGTAGAGGGGTGAGAGCAGGTGAGGGCAGATCATCAACCACATTAGGAGAAAACAACTACGAGCCGTTTGTGTGTGTGTCGGCGTGCAAGCGTGTCAGTGTACGTGTGTGTGGATAATGGGACCAGGGTTTCCGGGATAAGGACATTATTCCTGTCAAACGTATGACTTTACGGTCTCAACAACGCAGTGTTTACAGTGTGGCTCATTGCGGAAAGCCAGTTACAATGACTGATAGAATGAGAACCTATGCTTCTTGGGACGAAATGTCATTCAACGGTCACGGAGTCTAACCTCTGTCATCTAGCTCGAGGAGGTGATGGGGAGGAGAGTGTGATTGAGATGGTGAAGACAAGAGGAGGAAGAAGAGGAAAAACTCCAGCTCCATCTATTCCTGGTCTCTACGGGTATCAAAGAATTGATGAGGTGGAGAGGAAGTGATTGATATGATGAAGGAAGAGGAGACGGTTCAGTTCCATACCTGGTCTCTCCGGGTAGGAAAGCGGTGATGGGCAGGTTGTTCTCCTGGGGTGGGCAGACCTGCCCGGGGTGCCAGTTAGCCTTGCAGGCCGAGCAGAACTCCAGGGTGCACACGGCACACTTCACCAGCTGGGGCTGCGCCACCTCCATCTCCTTCAGCTGGCACACTGCCTGGCACGACGACGATGGGCACCACGTCCGGCACGGGTCCAGAAGCACCTCTGTGGTGGCACAAAACCAGGTGTCACCACCAACAGTACTGCATACAGTGACTGCTTCCAAAGCATGGTGACAGGTCATGAGGAGACAGGAGGTCACGAGGTGATTGTAGCGCCTCTGTCTCTGTGTTCACACACACACTTTCAGATGGATATCCATCAGTAATCCGTGCAAAAAAACATTGCAAATCAGAAAGTGTGTGTGTGTGTTAACACAGAGACATAGGTGCTATGTGCCAGACGTGGTTTACTACTTTACTGTTGATTGTTGTCTTGTTTCGTGTCTACTAATAAAACATATTTTTATTTCATGTTTTTGACCTATGCACAAGTACATACTCTCGCAAGCACAAGTGTCATTTGACATATGCACACACAGATCAGTTGGTGCTCCCGAACACAGCAGCTAAATCAACATCTATTTTTCTCCAATCACCCTATTTAAATGTGCTTCTACCAAACTAAAACAAAGTTGGCAGACGCTCAATGTTTGGTCTGTGGCTGCAAAACAAGTCCATCCATCCAGTCCCAATGACTAACACACACTGCTTGCCATCACATGGCTCTGTTCTGTTGACTCTCGCATGTTCCTCAGTCTGTCGCTGTTGAACCAAAATGGCAGCCCCCTGCCCCCTGCCCCCCCTGCCTGTGCGACTCTCCATCCCTGTGTGTCCACAATGTGTGTCTGTGTTTGTGCCTTTGGGTGGGTGGAGTACCTTCGAGGCACATGCCATATAGAGTGGGTGTGCAAGTCTGGCTGAGGTTAGCGTGGGAACCCCATGTCACAGATTAGCACATATCATAATCACAATGTTATTCACATTTTTGATGGTATTTGAGGTTTGTTAATAATAAAAGTTATAAATGTGCTTTATGAGTAGCGTATGACCCTAGGGTGGCAACACATACATTCTAAGTGTTTTTTTTTTTTTTTTAAATGGGTCTTTGTCCTTTCTGATTGTTTTATACTGTTCAATGAAACTTCAAACAAAAGTTGGAATATAATAGGCACTTTTAATAGTGAAAAAAAAACAAGGCTATTGGGACAGGGAAGGAACCAAAGTGTTGGTCAGTGTTTCCCAGTGGACCATAATTAATGCTACATAAAATAAATGGAATCATACTGTTGCTTTGATGTAGCTAAAATGTCCATGCTTTGCCTATTCCTCTCTTATTTAGAATATACCATTGTGAAAACATGCTGATGTAGGCCTACAACAGCACTGGTATCATTGCTCTGACTAAGTACATTTAGCTTGCTGACTAGCCAGATCTGCAGCATTGACCATGAAGACTGACTGCGAGTGGTTGTTGCGACTCGTGGTAGCGCAAAAACTGCTCTCCTTGAATGACAGGGGGCGGGGAATGGTGTGTGTGGAAGGAAAGAGACGACTCAAGTAGCAAACGGGGGAAACAACAATAACGGACATTATTTCACCATCGAAGAGCCGGGCGTTAACACATTTAACAAACCAAACATTGAAATATCGTTATACAAGGTAAAGTAAAAACACAAACCGGTTCGCGCATCAATACCGGTCTACAGTGCATTTAGGTATACCGCCCAGCCATACGCCATTCACAGCAGAAAGGCACCCCCTAACACTCCTCAGTGAGACTTTTACGACCTTATTAAATATACAGACAGACAACCACAGATGATGAATTCATAACCGAACACAGGGACTAAATATTAAAGGCTTTGAATTAGGACATTTAGACAGACATACTGTATAGAGATATACATTCCCCAGCCAGACAGACACAGTGTAGGTCATGATATAGCACTACCTGTCCGATTAACATCACTTTAAATGTACCTGAAAAGGCTTTCCCCTCATGCATCTTTGATGGTGGCCGTGTTAAACTTTGATACAGAATGTAGCCTAAATCAGAACACAATAAGAAAAGGTAGAGAGAGGGCTGTCATTGTCCTCCAGGTCAAATTGATATTGGACTCCAGGAAGAGTCGTTTCTGCCTTGGCAGCAGCTAATGGGGATCACTAATAAATACTAAATGGTGTGGGGAGACAAGGGAGCCAGGTGGGAGCTCAATTACCTACACTCCCCGCACGTCTATGAGCAGTGATGCAGTCAGTGCGGTTACTCTCCCACTTACCCCTCTCAAACTGCAGCTTCTTGTATCTCTGCATAATCGCTGTAGCCACTATGCACTCAATCTGCAGGAGAAAGAAGAGGGAGAGTTAGGAACATAATGCCCTTGTGATAGCTTACCAAACGAATACAGGACACGATGCTTTCAGCCACACTAGTCTGAAAATGATCAATTACAAAACCCCACTCAATTTCAGCATAATTAGGACGAGCCCACGGTTTTATTCACATGTTCCGTGAGAGGTATATTTGCATACTGGCTACATATACTAAAAAGGTTAAATGTAGTCATTATGCAATGATGAAAATAACACTCGGGGTGGGGGAGGGGGGGGGGTGAATGTGAGAACAGTCAATTATGAGTCAAAGACTTATCTGTCACAGCGGCTGGATGAGAGACGCCTCGTCTCTGACTGGTGTGACAAGCCGGGTCCCAGTAAAAGGCCAGTGACTTTGATTGATTGGAAACATACGGCCATGCCGCCAGCCTCCGAAACAGAGAGTGAGAGGTGAGGCGCAGTGACCTCGGATTGACCTCAAATCGGGGGAAGGACACAGGCGAGCGGGGCCCGTCCACTCTGTATGAAACACGCCAACACGTCTCGAAGGTGGGCCAGAGCTGAGACGGAGCGAAGGCAGACTGGTTTGTGCAGGTGGGTTTGGAAAAGACGGAGAGCGATATTCACAGAGAGGGCTAATGTCTGCTCGGCAAGGGACCCCAATTAAAAACACGGCCCTTCTGCAGCCTCAGAGGCCTCTGGAATGGATGTGGAGGTCTTTGAGGCCGTGTTATGAGATTTCTGTCATCTAAATAAAGCACATACATTACCTTACTATGTTCATAGTCATTGAACATGTTCAAAAGGTCTAAATATCAATAAAAAGTAAATAAGTATATTGGGCCAGGAAAGACACTAATCCCTGATATATTTTTTTTATGTCTTTCAAATCCACGGCGGCCACTTGAAATTCATTGGTTTTGGTCATCAATGCTAATATTAGCAGTTGATAGCAGCGGCTTAGTAAATAAATCTGAAGAGTGAATTAATCTAAATTAATCTTGGCCCATACAAGTTTAAAGGTAAGGAGACTAACTATTTCTGTAACTATCCCTTTAAATTGGAACGTTCCACTTCCCCCGCATGTGTAAATAACTACCGTACTAACTGTAAATATGGAGGAAAAGAAAATACTTAAATATGTATTATTTTTTACCTAAAGTACATTCTGAGAGTATTCAGACCCCATGACTTTTTCCCCTATTATATAACGTTACAGCTGTATTCTAAAACAAATCAAATGTAAAAACAATTATATCAATCAACACACGATACCTCATAATGACAGTGAAAAAAACATTTTTTTTTAGAAATGCTTGCAAATGTATTAATTTTTAAACAGAAATACCTTATTGACATAGGTATTCAAACTCTTTGCTATGAGACTGAAACTTGAGCTCTGGTGTATCCTGTTTCCATTGATCATCCTTGAGATGTTTCTACAACATGATTGGAGTCCACCTGTGGTAAATTCAAATGATTGAACATGATTTGGAAAGGCACACACCTGCCTATGCAAGGTCCCATAGTTGACAGCGCATGTCAGGGAAAAAAACAAGGTCGAAGGAATTGTCCGTAGAGCTGTCTGCAGAAATTAAGGTCTCCAAGAATACAGTGGCCTCCATCATTCTTAAATAGAAGAAGTATGCAACCACCAAGACTATTCCTAGAGCTGGCCGCCCAGCAAAACTGAGCAATCGGGGGAGAAGGGCATTGGTCAGGGAAGTGACCAAGATCCCAAATGGTCACTCAGACAGAGCTCCAGAGTTCCTCTGTTGAGATGGGAGAACCTTCCAGAAGAACCATCTCTGCAGCACTCCACCAATCAGGCCTTTATGGTAGAGTGGACAGACGGAAGCCACTCCTCAGTAAAAGGCAAGACAGCCCGCTTGGAGTTTGCCAAAAGGCACCTAAAATAGTCTCAGATCATGAGAAACAAGATTCTCTGGGTCTCATGAAACCAAGATTAAACTCATTGGCCTGAATGCCAAGGGTCGCGTCTGGAGGAAACCTGGCATTATCCCTACAGTGAAGCATGGTGGTGGCAGCATCATGCTGTGGGGGTGTTTTTCAGCGGCAGGTACTGGGAGACTAGTCAGGATTGAGGGAAAGATAAATTGAGCAAAGTACTAGGAGATCCTAGATGAAAATCTGCTCCAGAATGCTCAAGACCTCAGAATGGGGCAAAGGTTCACCTTTCAACAGGACAACAACCCTAAGCACACAGCCAAGACAACGCAGGAGTGGCTTCGGGACAAGTCTCTGAATGTCCTTGAGTGGTCAGAGCCCGAACTTGAACCCGATCGAATATCTATGGAGAGACCTGAACATAACTGTTAAGCGACGCTCCCCATCCAACCTGACAGAGGTTGAGATGATCTGCAGAGAAGACTGGGAGAAATTCCCCAAACACAGGTGTGCCAAGCTTGTAACGTCATACCAAAGACAACTCAAGGCTGTAATCTCTGCCAAAGGTGCTTCAACAACGTTGTAGTAAAGGGTCTGTATACTTATGCAAATGTGATATTTAATTGGACTTTTTCCTAAAATAACAGTTTTTGCTTTGTCATTATGGGGTATTGTCTGTAGATGGAAGAGGATCATCTGTCTGTGCTGAACAAAGGGGGAGCCCCATACGCACTGAGCCTGGCCAACCATCTGTATGGAGAGCAGTCTTATCAGTTTGCTGAAGCTTTCCTCAGTGAAAGCAAGAAGTAGCACGGCGCCGAGTTGGAGGCCCAGTGCAGAGGCTGCAAAGGGGGGCGTATAAAGCTGGGTGGAGAAATAGAGTGTAAAATGAATTACCTGACGGGAGGGGACTTTCAACTATTTATCAAAACTAGTGTTGGTGACTGCAATCTACTTCAAGGGCAAGTGGAGAGAGGCATTTGAAGAGTCCATTGACGGAGAAGATCAGGTTCAAAGTGAGCAAGATTTAGAAACTGCCTGTGGAAAATATGAAAATTTTGTCTAAGACGGGCATAGTTGACACCTTAGACTGGTCTAGCGACTTCTCAGGCACGTCGCCCGCTGACGACCTGCAGTTGGCTGGAGTGGTGAAAAAGGCCTTTGTAGACGTGAACGAGCAGTGCAGAAAGGCCGGCTGCCATCACCACTAGCTTGTTTGAATAATATGACTTATTTTCTTCTTTTTGGAAACCTAAAGTACACACCTTCAAAGCCGACCGGACCTTTTTGTTCTTCATCCACCACAACGACACGCAGAAAATCCTCTTCTGTGGCGACTAGTGTTCCCTTAAGGCTTTACCAAAGAATGGTGAAGTTGAGGGGCTTTGGTCACATGGTTGTCCTTGATGATCTGATGGTATACATGCAATGCATTGTGCCTCACTATGAAATAGTCAGAGCCAGGTCCCGGATCTGTTTGTTCTTTGCCAACTCCATTGCTCAATGTCAAGCCGATCAATGGCATGACAAGGAATGACAAGAAGTTGATGTGATAGCACAAACCAGACTGGCCCTCAGGCTAGTTTCCCCATCCTCTATCATGACTGTTGTGTTGTGTCTGTGTAACCTCCCTGTTGTCGTCTTGATACGAACACATTTTATGAAAGAAACGTCTGTCAATGCTGCATGGATTCTGTTTTGTTGCTGTAAAATGCAAGCATCAAGTCCAGTAAAATCATATGCAATTATCCTCCAACTTGCCACAACTTTGTGTATTGTGATCATGAATTCACTCAAATGAATTGTGAAGATGTGTATGTGCGTGTTCAGATGTAAGAAAGGTTTTACTACAATTAAGCAACTGTTCACTGGAAATAAGCGCCAGCTGAAGTGTGAGGGTACTGTTTCTCGTTCAATGTATCAATATCATAATTATATCTTCCCCTCAAATCAAAGGATTAACAGTAAAATACCTCATTTTCCAACAAGTGTCCTCGTTTTGGACAGGCAGAGTCTGGACAGCTAATTGCAGTTTCAAGGCCCTCTTTGATCAGGAGTTCCACATACTGCTTCAGGCACTGAAAGAAAAAGGAGGGGGAGCATAACATTGACCTCATTCTATGGCCATGCAGTCAATCAGAAAATGTGTAGGCATATTGTGTGGTGCGATGACAAACTCCACTGTGCCTCTCCTCTCTTTATGTACAGTGTCTGCTTAGCTGAAGAGAAGCATGCTAACCACATAACATCCTAATGAAAGTATTTTTTTAAATGAATGAGATAACGATAGAGGGACTTCTAAACTAAGGCTCCTCTCAGCTACAAGATGTACGCTTGCATTGTGGTACAAATCCTGTCCATTCCCTATAAGCAACTGCAGTGAACATTAGTTTAGTCCCAAACTAAAAGCCATGGCTCTTTTCATAGCTATGATTGAGCTCCAGTGAACAGAAACGGTATAACCAGAATCTGTTAATGGCGCGATGCTTCCCTATTCAAATAGGCCATTGTCGTAATACAAGTACAGCACACCTGATATTTATCACTGAGTTATTGACTTTTTATTGACTCATTATTTTTATGGTTCGGGAAAACAAATGGTTATTCATGTTGTGTGTTTCTCCCACTCTCCAAACACTGAGAGGCGAGAAAAATAGCATGATTCATATTAAGGCGGAGGGATAAGAGGGGCTGAGTTTTCAAGCAATGTTTAGACATTTCCCATGCTGGCAGAGTCATGGCTGTGGTACCAGCTTGCTTGTCAGGTCAAGTGTCCATTTGCCTCTCTGAATTCATGCAACCGGACATCAGTCCAGATTGACTGCAGGAGAAATGGTAGTTCAGTGTAGTTGAATGACATGTCAACACTGGAAGATACAAGTTATATTTCTGTCCATGCAACGCGAACAAAATAGCAAGATCAGGAAGTCGAGAAGGGATTTAACGTTGCAGTGAGATTTCAGATTTACCCTGGTAGGCGGACCATGCACTTACGTGTGTAGGAGTTGCTCACTCCCAATAGGTCCTAGATCTAAGTATTGACTAAGTATGTGAGGTACAGTGGGGTCCGGAATGATTGGATCCCTTGATAAAGATGAGCAAAAAAAAGACTGCATAAAATAAATTATACTAATACTGAGATGCATTGTATTGTATGCACATTATTTTACACTAATACAATTGCTCAGAGAAAGAGATTGTTTTAAAAGTATTATCAAAATGATTGGATCGCCTGTTTCTAATACTCCAGCAGCCTCACCCTGTGAGGATAAAGACACTGAGCCTTGAATATATTTTATATGACATACAATGATTTTTGTTAACTAGTAAATAGTAGCCTACAGCAAAGTGTGTTTAAATCATTTCTAACTTGTTAACAATGTCTGCTAATTATTTTTTGCTACCATGTGGGTTTTAGCTTGCTTGAGCCTGCTAGCTGAGGAGTGTTAATTGGACCTGTTTCCATACATGTTTTTTTTCTAATCTTAACATGAAAATGCCACGGGCACCATCTGATGTGTGGAGACATTTCACTGCAGCTAATGTAGAAAGAAAAGCTTTGTACATTTGCAAATACTGTGCCAAATCATGTGAAGAATGGAACAAAGCTGCAGAATCATCTGGCCAAGTGCATAAAGTTGCCTCAGCGCTCACAACTAGCAACCTCTGACAAAAGTCCCTCTACTTCTATTCGAGGTGAAAAGGATGAATCGGACACCTTATCGACAGCAACAGCTCACGGTCCTCCTGGAATCAGAAGTTATTTTGACTCAATGGAGGAACGCAGTCAGAGAAATGCTGGTGAATGTCTTACACGAGCTGTGTATGCAACTGGTTCACCTCTGATGCTCACAGCCAATGTGTATTGGTAGAGATTTCTGAATGTTCTTCGCCCAGCATACACCCCTCCAACCAGACATGCTTTATCTACTCATTTGCTGGATGCAGAGTTCAAGTGAAGGTCAAGAAAACCATAGAGAAAGTAGACTATTGCAGTCATCTCTGATGGGTGGGCAAGGAATAATTAACTACATAATTTCCACCCCTCAACCAGTATTCTACAAGAGCACAGTCACAAGGGACAACAGACACACCAGACTCTACATTGCAGATGAGCTGAAGGCAGTCATCAATGACCTTGGACCACAGAAGGTATTTGTACTGGTGACAGACAATGCTGCAAACATGAAGGCTGCTTGGTCTCAAGTGGAAGAGTCCTACCCTCACATCACATCCATTGGCTGTGCTGTTCATGCATTGACTCTGCTCCTCAGGGACATCATGGCAATGAAAACAATGGCTACACTCTACAAGAGAGCCAAGGAAATGGTTAGGTATGTGAAGGGTCATCAAGTTATAGCAGCAATCTACCCCACCAAGCAAAGTGAGAAGAATAAGAGCACCACATTGAAGCTGCCCAGCAACACCTGTTGGGGTAGTGTTGTCATCATGTTTGACAGTCTCCTGGAGGGGAAGGAGTCTCTCGAAGAAATGACCATATCACAGTCTGCCGATATGGACAGCCCCATCAAGAGGATTCACTGAGCCAGCCCTAATGCATACAGAGGACATTTTGACAAGATGGGTAAAAGACAATGAAAGAGCACTCACTAGTGTACAGAAGACACACTGGCACTGAGTAATGGTGGTCATCTGCTCCAGCGGGAACTCTCCAAGGCAGAGTTTGCAGGAGACCAGCGGGTCCAGTGCCAGGTCCCAGGTGGGCCGATACCTGGCTGTGGTCATCTTGCCTGGCACAGAGCTGACAGAGAGAGAGAGTGAGAGAGAGAGAGAGCGAGAACGAGGGGAGTTAAAGATGTAGGTTGGCTAATGTTTGTTGTGTCACAGACAACAAAAAGGACACCGACATGATATTCACGAGGTGTGAATGAAGCTAGCTCAATATGAGCATGTAAACATGATCTGTCCCTAATCCAAGGCATGCACATATTTTGCTGTGATAATATGTATTGGCCAAAAAGGCTTACTGAGTTGTGTCCAAGTGAGGACACATTAGAGACACAGGCCAATGCAGAGTGACACCAGCTCTTTGCCTAAATGTCCCTGGTCAGTAACTATCATTTCCGTTCTGTTCTGGTTGCTCACAGACAGAGAATCCATTTAGGGCCCTTTAAAATGTGTGATGTGGAGAACACGGACAGAATCACGGAATCCAGACATTAAAACGGAATTCAACAATAGCATTGAACTTAGTAGGGAATCAACTAAATGCGTTGAAAATGTAGGGAAACGGGGATACCTAGTCAGTTGTACAACTGAACGCATTCAACTGAAATGTGTTTCCGCAAAAATGTATTACATTTGCCCAAGTTTATCATAAAATATGAACAGTGATTCAAATTTCCTGCAACTTTCTGAAGAGGCAACGAGAATCCCCCCCGGGAGCTGTGTATGTAAGAGCGCACATCTACCACTTTGTGTAGCCGTTAGCGATGATGCTAATGAAAATTCTTCTGGTAGATGGAAAGGCTTTTTGAATGTTAACTATAAAGTAGACTATGCCTACCTAGCATAATAATAACATGATCATTTGGTATTTTGTTTTGAAAAGTCTACCATCACATACAAAACATCAAAACAACAGCCCCTTGCTAGGGAATTAAAGGGTAACTACACCCAAAAATCTACATTCCTCAGTTCTCCTAGACCTCAAAAGTGTTCTCCTGAAGTGGTTTAAGCTTGGTTGTAGACTTAGAACATCCAATTTAAATCGATTTTCTATTAACAATTGTGATTTTCAGAAAACAGAAACCTGGGGAAACGAAACGGAGAAATTAGAATTTTGGGAAAAAACTAAACGGAATCAGTAAAGGAAAAAAAAGCAACATTTTATAGAGCCCTAAATAAATACATCTCAAAACAAACAGTCCTGCAGCAAGCGTCTTGTTCCCCCATACGATAAAAGCATTCATATTAAAATAACACTTTCCCTTTCCAGTCATGTCCTTTCTATTTGGAGAAAGAGGTTTATTTTGGGCCACCTCAACTCTGACTCCCACTGCCTTTCTTCCACCGTGGATGAGAGCGGAGGCGGCGAGATAGAGAGACACAGAAAGAGAGAGAGAGAGAGAGAGCGAGCACAGAGTGGCTTAATGTCTCTGAGTGTTTACAGGAAGTGCCCCCATGCAGGCAACGTCAACACTGTCAAACTCTCCCATTGCTGCTAGGCAACTGGGGGGGAGAGACAAGGGAGATTAGGAGGGGCCGACCAAATAAATAGTAGTTACTGCTTAGGCAAGTGAAAGCTAACAGAATAGTGTCTCTCTCAGAAACCTAAAAGGGGAAGGAGGTGGAGTAGGAGGGAAAGGGGGAGGGGCTTCTGTGGGGGATGGGAATGAGGAAAGCCAGCCCAACGCTGTCTACATGTGCTGCGGGGAGATAACTTGTCCTGCCTGACCTGTGCTAGGGGCTGACTGACAACACACTGGCCAGTGCGAGTTGCCCACAGGGACAGTGTGCTGGTATTGTAAGTGTGTGCCAACAAGGTCAACACGCTGCATGGGAAGTCACCAAAACCACCCTGTGTCTACTAGGCAAAAACATGGAGACAACACAGACAAGATGAAGAGTTGTGGGAATCATTATGTGATAAATTATTATACTAATCATATAGCACGCAACTGAAATGGGCACTTCCTAATTAAAAAGTGATTCCCCTTGATTTGTGGACTCTGGTCTTCCCTTCTGCTCAGTGGAGGCAACCAGGTTGTGTGTGCGTGTGTGTGAGAGTGTGAGTGTGTGAGAGGGAAAGAGAGATTGAGGAGAGCCTCCCCTCTATCCATTAGCGTAGTACACTGGGCCTGCTTTCATCAGGAGAGGCAGCGAGGCTAGCCAGGAGCTCTAAAAGCCCGTACTCTACACAGAATCAGACCGGCGGTGTCAAGAGAAGACCCACTGGCTGCTCAGTGAATACCTGCCAGGGCCAGCTGAGACGGCAGCAAGTGGGAGCGGAATCCCATTAGCGCTGTAGATAGCCATATCATTGACGAAACGCTACGTGCATTTATACGGCAGTCTTTACAGCGAGAGCCTCATTGAAGAGGTTGTGTGGTCTGTTACGGTAGTACCAGGTAGACGGACGGCCATAATACAGTACTATAAATCACAGTGTACCATAAAGCTTCCTCCTCCGTTGTTTCCACCACCGTCTCTGTATTGCTTAGGCAAAGGTTCACAATGAGAGTCAAGAAGGACAAAGGAGCGTTTCCTAAGGCGAGCATGACGAGTGGAAAAGAGCAGGATTTTCTTGACAAAAAAGGTGGTGCAATGCGAAAGGGAGCACTCGCACCGCTGCATTATTTAGAAGGAGGTCCATTATCGCTCAGTGAGAAGCGAAAACACACACACACACACACACACCAAAATGCATGATCTCGGCTTCCTGCTTTAGGAAACGCATGTCTGGCAGGTCACATGTCGGCACCAAATCGATACGCAGGGTGCCGTAAGTGAACATGGTGAACCACTGCGAGACGAGGAAGTTACCAGTCTTATCATATAGATGAACTAAACAGAGTGGGAGTGAAGAGTCTGGTGTAGCAGTCTAAGCTTCCAACCACATCTGCCCCCTGGCAACAGGGGTTAGCGCCTGCAAAAAAATAGCACTAATATATAAAGGGGGGGGTGGGGGGTCCGAATTCTGACAACAGAGTGTGATTTTGTGCGTGTGTCTACATATTGCAGTGTCCCAGGGGGGGTTTGAGGGAAGTTCTATCATTCTGTTACTATTACTGCACAGAATGTGTATCTCTGTCTCCGTCAGCGTTGAACTCTTCCATAACATATTACGTGAGCAGCCTAGATAGTGAATGTGTACAGTAGAGAGTAGGGCTGTACGAAAAGTGGAGCAGTGGGCCTTTCTGAGATGAGCGAGCCAAGTAGGCCATCTATAAGTGGACGTATCCTGTACAGTTCATAATGAGCTACAGTATCCCTACGGTCTCTACACAATTCACCTTCCGTCAGAGGAAAATGGGTCATCTTCAAAATGGATAGTCCATGACCCGAGTTATGATATGCAGAAGCACATGACACTTCATCAAATAGGCCTCGTCGAACCTCCCTTTCGTTCTCAACCCGTCTGTCACTGCCGTCTACCATTGAGACCACGGAATAGCCGAGCTCTGCATTAGAATCGATGCGATACGGCGCTGCCATCGCTCGTTAATATCAATATTAAAACGCCTACTCGGCCGCGATGCAGACGGAGACTGGTCAAGAACGGCTCTCATGTGAACCTAGCAGCTTTCTCTGTAATTACATAATGTCATATCAAACTGGGTTGCGTAAGGTCTATTTATACTCTACCTAGGCTAATGTGAGAGAATGCTTATGACTGCAGCCTCCCAGAGCGGATGCACTCTGTGCTCCACACTCCAAACGCAGGTTCACTTTTGTGAAACGGCCAAGCCACAAGCCGTCGTCGTGCGTTTGTGCAAAATGCAGGGGCTTTGATGGTGGATAGGGGTACTTTCTCAAAGAGACCAAAGAGCTGTTAAACAACTGATGACTTGCCCCTGGTCAATTCAACATTTGAAGGAGAAAAATAAATAAAACAAAAATAGAAAAAAAAAAACATTTGCAAAAAATTCTTAGAGAAGGAATCAAATTATTTGTCACATGCACTGAATATAACAGGTGTAGACCCTACCTGAAATGCTTCCTTACCAACAATGCAGTTACGAAAAATAAGAGTTAGGAAAATATTTACTAAATAAAGTGTAAAAATATGTATATTTTTTAAATCACAAATAAGTAACACAATAAAATAACAATGAGGCTATATACAGGGAGTACAGGTACTGAGTCAATGTGCAGGGGTACAGGTTAGTCTAAGTAATTGAGTTAATATGTACATGTAGGTAGAGGTAAAGCAACAATGCATAGATGTTAAAATTCGAGTAGCAGTAGCATAAAAAAAATCTATATAGTCTGGGTAGCCATTTGATTACCTGTTCAGTTCAGCAGGCTTATGGCTTGGGGGTAGAAGCTTTTAAGGAGCCTTTTGGACCTAGACTTGACAGTCTGGTACCGCTTGCCGTGTGGTAGCAGAGAGAACAGTCTATGACTAGGGTGGCTGAAGTCTTTGACCATATTTAGGGCCTTCCTCTGACACTGCTTGGCATAGAGGTCCTGGATGGTCCAGGAAGCTTGGCCCCAGTGATGTACTGGACCGTACAACCTACCCTCTGTAGCACCTTTCGGCGGAGGAGTTGCCATACCAGGAGATGATGCAACCAGTCAGGATGCTCTCGATGGTGGAGTTGAAGAACTTCGAGGATCTGAGGACCCATGTCAAATATTTTCAGTCTCCTGAGGGGGAATAGGTGTTGTCGTGCCCTCTTCACAACTGTCTTGGTGTATGATAGTTTGATGGTGATGTGGACACCCAAGGAACTTGAAGCTCTCAACCTGCTCCACTACAGCCCCGTCAATGTGAATGGGGAAGTGCTCGGCAATCCTTTTCCTGTAGTCCACGATCAGCTCTTTTGTCTTCATCACATTGAGGGAGAGGATGTTGTCCTGGCAACACACTGCCAGCTCTCTGACCTCCTCCCCATAGGCGGTCTCATTGTCGTCAGTGATCAGGACTACCAACATTGTGTCATCTGCAAACTTGATGGTGTTGGAGTCGTGCTTGGTCACACAGTTGTGGGTGAACAAGGAGTATAGGAGGGGACTAAGTACACACGCCTGAGAGGCCACCATGTTGAGGATCAGCCTGGCAGACGTGTTGTTGCCTACCCTTACCAGCTGGAGGCGGCCCGTCTGGAAGTTCAGGATCACGTTGCAGAGGGAGATATTTAGTCCCATGGTCCTTAGCTTTGAGGGCACTATGGTGTTGAACGCTGAGCTATAGTCAAAGAACAGCATTCTCATGTAGGTGTTCCTTTTGTCAAGGTAGGAAAGGGCAGTGTGGAGTGCAATAAAGATTGCATCATCTGTGGATCTGTTGGGGCGGTATGCGAATTGGCGTACACGTCCTGGTAATCCGTCTGGTGAATGTTGACCTGTTTAAAGGTTCTTACATAGGGTACGGAGAGTATGATCACACAGTTGTCCGGAACAGCTGGTGCTCTGATGCATGCTTCAGTGTTGCATGCCTCGAAGCACATATAGAAGTAATTTAGCTCGTCTAGTAGGCTCGTGCACTGGGCAGCTTGCGTCTGGGCTTCCCTTTTTAGTCCATAATAGTTTGCAAGCCCTGCCACATCCGACGAGCATCAGAGCAGGTTTAGTTGGATTCAATCTTAATCCTGTATTGACGCTTTGCTTGTTTGATGGTTCATCAGAGAGCATAGTGGAATTTCTTAAACGTCCGGGTTAGTGTCCCACTCCATGAAAGCGGCAGCTCTACCCTTTAGCTCAATGCCGATTTTGCCTGTAATTCATGGCTTCTGGTTGGGGTATGCATGTGCGGACACTGTGGGGACGACATCATCGATGCACTTATTGATGAAGCTGGGGAACGATGTGGTGTACTCCTCAATGCCATCAGATCAATCAATGCAATCCAGGAACATATTCCAGTCTGTGCTAGCAACCTTAGCTTAGAATCTGCCCAGTTCCGTATTGAACGAGTCACTGGTACTCCCTTCTTTAGTTTTTGCCTGTAAGTAGGAATCAGGAGGATAGAATTATGGTCAGATTTGCCAAATGGAGGGCGAGGGAGAGCTTTGTACTGGTCTCAGTTTTTTCCTTTGGTTGCACGTGACATGCTGGTAGAAATGCTCTGGATGAGCATTTTCTAGTTTGCTTATGGCCTACAGCTCAATGAGTGCAGTCTTAGTGCCAACATCGGTTGGTTGTGGTAGACAGCTACAAAAAAATATAGATGTGATACAATTACTGCTGAAAGTGTTTGTTTCCTACTGAAGTGAACACTGTGGAGCAGTGCATCAAAGGAAAGCTGTCATTCTGAGGAGAGTTATCCATCGTCTTCCACTGCAGAGGGAATGTGAAAAGAAGCAACAAGGTTGGTGTGCATTCAGCCAGAGGGGGAATGAATGGCAGTTGAGATGGTTGGAACCATGCTTATGATGTAACCTTCAGGGAAATGGTTTCTGGGTTTATCACGCAGTGAAATGAAAAGTATGTTTTTGCTCTCGCAAATGGCCGTATCAATTAAGTGCAGATAGGAACATAGAGGCTGCCACTAATCTCATTGAACATTTAGCCTCTGTAAGCTCCCACTTACTGGAAGAACCTCAACACCAAACACATATTAGGTCGTAATCATAGTGAGAGTCCAAAACTCGTTCGAGTACTAACCACAAAACTAAAATGACAAACAGGCTTGGTTCATTCTTAAAAGTCTAAACTGACATATGGAATTGTTTGAAGATGGTCATACTATGGATCTTAGGACCCCTTTAGGTATCAAAAATGTTTCATCAGTCGCCATCGACAAAGGTCAGTGGGAATAAGTTGTGATGGTGTCACGACTTCGACCGAAGGGGGCTCCCCTTCCCGTTCGGATGGCGCTCGGTGGTAGTCATCGTCGGCCTACTAGCTGCCACTGATTCTTTCCTCCCCCTCCTTATGTGTTTATTGATTACACCTGTTTTGAGTTTGTTGTAATTAGTTGGGCTTTATTAGTCAGCCGGCCCACCCGTTTCTTTGTGTGGGATTAATTATTGTAACCTTTGTGTTTGGTGTAGACGAACATGTTGGTTTATGTTCGTGGAGTTTGCTGGACAGTTTTCGTCCCCAGTTTCTGGGGCATTTGTTATGAGCACCCAGTGTTTCGTGGGGAGGCCGTTGTTCAACGTGTGTGCATTAAAAGAGCACTATATTGAACGCTCTGTTTCCTGCGCCTGACTTCCCACTCACGACACCCAGAACGATACAGATGGACTACTTTCAGGAGGACGATCGTACCATGCTGACTCTCTGACTCTGAAAATGAGGAAATCCCTGATTTTGGTAAACACATTTTAATTGAAGAAGACATTGTAGAGTCTTCTGATGACAGTGATCGGGAAGAAACAGCGATCAACAGCATTGTCACAGAAGAAATTGACAGAGTTTGGAAATGAGTGGAATGTCTGGTGGAAGCATAGTATGATATGGAGATGAATTCAATTCTGGCGTTTGACTGCAAATGCAGAGGGATTCGAAAAGGGAACACAGAAGGCTGTTGTATAAAACACCTGTCTCCGGATTACATCTTCAAACTATGGGAAAACATGGCATCCATGGGAGAAATATTTTATGATTATTATGGCATTGCACACAATCAGTGTGAACCAGAGTGACTTGACACAACGGGCCAAGCAAGCTGTACAAACAAAATGGAACACAGGATGTCTTATTTAATGAAAGTGGTTGCGGTTTGCCGTGAAGCATTCATCCATGTCTACGGGTAAGAGTCGAGCTACAGTTTCAGATATTATACAATTCAAATTTTGTCAGAAAGTTGTTTTCATTTCATTTTTTAAATCTTACTGTTAGCTAGCTAGCTGATGTTGGGTGGCTGGCTCTCTAGCTAACATTAGCGTTAAGTGTATGATCTCTGTAGTAATATTGTCTCAGAAAGACATTCGCATTGCTAGTAAAAGCCTAATGTTAGCTAGCTAACATTGAACCTATTTGGTTAACTTTAGCTAGCTATGACAATCCGTTTGTTTTGCTAGTAAAAGCCCAGACAATAAGACAGAGTGGCGGTATAAATTCAATCACATTCATCACAAAACCCGAGAGCAACCTCTGTCTGGTGAAGTCCACAAAGCATTTTGCATGTAACAACCAGTTACATGACCTACAGCATGGTCAAGCAGGTTAATGCCTCCGATATTTTCGAACCACTAAACAACCATTGATTTAGAACCACGGAGAGTTCAGAACCATGTATGCTCTCGATGCAAAGTGATTGGAGTTGGCGTCACTCCAAACTGGCTTCCCTTGACACTTTGTTTTGGGTGCACCAGGACCAATGATAGATGAGCTCACTCAGTTTAGCGCAACACTGATGGGCTATTGCTTTATACTTTTTTTGTTATTAAAGGGAGGTCTAATGCTCGCTGGATCCCCTTGCATTCAATGCTACGGGTGGCAACAATGTCAATCTTTTTGAGCAGACAGCATCAGATAGATGGCCTACACATACAAAGACAGAGTGGCGGTATTTCTCTTGCTTGGATGCTGTCCCCGGTGAGATATAACTTTCAATTCAATTCCCCCTTTGGTAGGTCCCCGGATCAATTCCACCCCCACCCCCCCCCAAAAAAAATAACTCCGTTGGGTATTTAAATACTGTTGAAGTGTTAGAATATACAAGATGCAATTTCGAAATTTGGTTTAGCAGTAGATATTACTCTTGTTATGTCAGTCAATCAACTAGCCAATGTCAGCTAAGTATTTTTTAGATTGGTAAGTTAGCTGGCTAGACTCTAAAATTGTAGTAATCATGGTCGAATTTAAAACTGGGGGGTCCAGATTGATTTTGTTAGTATGTCACTCTCACCAATACAATACATGGCCGGAAGTACGTGGACACCTGCTAGATGAATATCTCACTCCAAAATCATGAGCATTAATATGGAGATGGGTCCCACCTTTTCTGCTATAACAGCCTCCACTCTTCTGGAAAGGCTTTCCCTGAGAGATGTTGGGAAATTGTTGCGGGTACTGATGTTGGGCAATTAGGCCAGGTCGCAGTCTGCGTTCCAATTCATCCAAAGGTGTTCCATGGGGTTGAGGTTAAGGCTCTGTGCAGGCCAGTCAAGTTCTTTCATACACCGGTCTCGACAAACCATTTCTGTATGGACCTCGCTTTGTGCACAGGGGCATTGTCATGTTGAAACAGGAAAGGTTATTCTCCAAACTGTTGCCACAAAGTTGGAAGCACAGAATCATCTAGAATGTCATTGTATACTGTAGCGTTAAGACTTCTCTTCACCGGAACTAAGGGGACATAGCCCGAACCATGAGAAAAACAGTCCCAGACCCTTATTCCTCCCACCAAATGTTATAATTGGAACTACACAGGTAGCGTTCTCCTGGCAAACCCAGATTAGTCTGTCGGACTGCCAGATGGTGGAACGTGATTCATCACTCCAGAGAAGGCGTTTCCACTGCTCAAGTCCAACGGCAGCGAGCTTTACACCACTCCAGCCGACGCTTGGCATTGCTCATGCTGAGCTTGTGTGGCCTATGAATTTTCTGCTCCTAGATGTTCACACTTCACAATAACAGCACTTGCAATTGACCGGGGCAGCTCTAGCAATTGACCAGGGCAGACATTTGACGAACTGGCCATGTAGTGTATCATATAAAAAACTGCAAACTGGCTAAATCTGCTGTAAAACCCGAGTATTTCTTTCTCCGCCCAATGGCAAAATGAGTAGAATTGCAGCAAACTTGCTTTAAAACGGCAAAATGTTCTCTGCGCTCCATGGCAAAATGTGTAGAACTGCAGGAAATGTACAATAAAATCATTCCGCTTTCAAGACGGGGGGCCACTAAAAATGTTTGGCTCGCAAGGTATGGCCCCCACTTATGGCCCCAAAAGGACTACGCCCGGCTCTGACTGCATGCGTGCTTATGGATGTGGGTATGCAGACCCACGAGCCACTGCAGCCCCTAATGATGAGTTCAGATTTTGTGGCCCCCACCCCCATCAAAGTTGCCCATTCCTGCTCTAGACAGATAAGGAGAAACGTTGGTGTTCATTGTGTGTCAAATTGTCCTCTAAAATCATCTTTGATTGAACTTATTTTAAATCAACACTCCCACATCGTTTTAATGCATCTGTTGCTTTTGCTAATTATACAAGTGATATGCAATATGCAGTTTCTTGTGTAAGGGATGGTACAATTCCTAAACTACCTCCACGTACCATCATGAAGAGAAACTGGAGGCACTTTGATACTCATTTCCTTGAATAGAGTTGAATTCATCCCTGATGTTGAATTAGCATTTTCTTACTTCCGTAAAACATTCCAGGATATATACAACAAGCATGCCCCTTTCAAACAACACAGAGTTAAGGACAACACTTAACATGCTGTCTAGACTGGACACGTGCATGTTGATTTTTGTACATCCCACACCAGAAGGCAATGCAAGACAGACACGCAGGTTGAAATATCAAAAACAAACTCTGAATCAACTATATTACATTTGGGGACAGGTCAAAACACATGAAACATTCATGGACATTTAGCTAGCTTGCTGTTGCTAGCTAATTTGTCCTGGGATATAAAACATTGGGTTGTTGTTTTTAGCTGAACTGCACAAGGTCATTTCTTTCTGGATCTTTGAGGAATTTTGTTCTCTACTCTGACATTTAATCCACAGATAACAGGGGGAACCTAGTTAGTTTCTAGTACTGTAATCTCTCCTTCAGTAGTAGTCGTCGTCTTCTTCTGTAGACTTTATATGTCGGTTGACAACCAACTTTAAGGTGCATTACCACTACGAACTGGACTGGAGTGTGGACCTCAGTTCATCTTTCAATCACCCACATGGGTATATGCTCATAAAAACCAATGAGATGGGAGAGGCGGGACTTGCAACGCGCCAAGCATCCAAAATACAACTGTTTTACTTTAGTGCCTGGCTATGCAGACGCTCGTTGTCGCACGAGAGCAGTTCAGATGAAATGATTGAATAAAAATGTGTCAATGTATTTAGCAACGCAAGCGGTGTGCTCAGCACGCCATTCTCAGATGAACTAGCTGAAGTCATAAGGAAACGGAATGCTACGTGGGCTAAAGCAGGAAGATCTGACTCAGCTGGTGATTGGATGGAATCATGGTGTGGCTATGACCCAAAAGCAGACCACTACCTCAAATCAAATTGTATGTATCACATGCGCCGAATACAACAGGTGTACACTTTACCGTGAAACGCTTGCACACAAACCTTTCCCAACAATTCAGTTCAAAATAACACAAACTAGTAACTAACACAAGAATACAATAAAATACACAAGAACGGAGCTTTAATACAGGGAGTACCAGTACCAGACCTCGAATCTTCTGCTGATAATCTGAATAATCATTCAACATTTTGGCAAGTAAACCCACATGTAGAGCCCAAAACATACGCACAGCTCCCTAAACAACTGTGGGTTGACGTCAGGTGGAAACTGGGAAACCTCTATTCTGAACATCTTTAACCTTTTACCATAGAATCGAATGAGATCCCCATGTGGTAGAAATCAGCATTTGCCCTACTGTACCCCTTTTGAAAGGAAGTGATCCCACTCTACTGAATAACTAAAATCGGCCAAACTAAGTGGTCTATCCTGGCAAAGGCATTGGAGTCCCTAGTCAATAAGCAGGGCCTACCTCCAGGAAAACAATATTTTGAGTGGTATACAATCAGGTTTCAGGTCAGCACTGTCACAGCAACTTTAAAAGGATTTGAATGATGTTGACTGAGCCCTGGACAGGAAGCTGCATCGTGTATCTGTTTTCATGGACACGTCAAAGGCGTTTGACACGGTCTTGGTGCAGAGATTGAAGTGTGTTGGGAATACTGGTCATGCGTCGGGGTGGTTTGTGTGAATTACCTGTCAAATCGAACGTAGTGTGTTAAGGCAGGTGGGTGCCTCGGGGATACATTTTAGGCCCCCTGTTGATTATTATCTATATCAACAACATTGGGAGACAAGGGTGAGACAGCTGATGTACATTTTTATGAGGATGACACTCCAGCAGTTTGACTTTGGCCTATGAAAAAGCTCAGGCAGCATTTTAATGTCATTCAACAGAATCTGTATGATTTGAAGCCTGTTCAGAATTCCTCTAAAAACAAAATGAATGGTCTTTTCCAATATTAAAACACTCTGAAATCCATGTAATTACTACATTGGAAAACGTACAAATATATCTTGGAGTTTGGGTGGATGACAAGTTGAGCTTCACCACCCATGCAGAGAACCTTATCAAGAAACGCAAGCCTGCGTATTGGGTTTTATTACCGGCACAAAGCTCGTTCTTTCTTTGCCGCCAGAAAATAGTTAATTCATTGTACTTATCTCTATTGGAATATAGTGATACTACATACAGCATGTGCAAGCGACAAGCTCTACATTGAAGGTTCTTGTCTCTATATCATGCAGCCCTTCGTTTTGTCACCAATCAGATGTGTCACCGACCATTTATCTCCACAGTGCTGTCAGGTAGATATCCCTAGCAACACGCAGGCTCAAACACTGGTACAGCGTTATTTATAAAGCCATTTTAGGAAAACTGCCATTTTATCCATCTTCTCTTCTAGCTCAAAATGAAAACATAAACGCTCAGATCTCAAGGTTGTTTTATGCTACGAGTCCTGCAAATTAAAACCGAGCATGGAAAAAGGTATTTTCATTTTTCAGCCCCCTGCTCTTGGCCTTTTTTCTCTTGCCGTCATTGTAAATACGAATTTGTTCTTAATTGACTTTTTCCTGGTTAAATAACATTTTAAGAATTCATCCTTAGCGTCCAGTTTTTACGTCTCGTCCTGGCCATCTGCCAATATCCTCAGTCTCCCGGGTCACCTGGTTTTCGGCAGCGCTGCCTGTTTGCCGGGACACCTTGCTGTGTAGCTCTCACTGGGCGTACATTGTACAACACGAGCACAGACATACCTCTGTTTGCGGTCAAGCCCTTCAAGCAAGGGGAGGGGGTCTATCTAGTTATGAAGTCAGGCAGTGTATCTATGTACAAATGAATTAAACCAACAGAGGATTTGAAGCCTGCATGTACTTCAACGTGTGGCTGTGAACATTTCCTGTGAGTTTTCCTGTTGTTTACAAGACTGAAATTGCCATAAATTACATATTGTATTGTATAGAGGTATTTTAATAGGGAAAGGATACAACAAGTCACTGCAATCTCTTGGAATCATAAAAGAGAACAAGATGACAACAGTGTTGACATGTTGAAGTGG
The DNA here is from genome assembly GCF_023373465.1 of Oncorhynchus keta. Classification (NCBI taxonomy): domain Eukaryota; kingdom Metazoa; phylum Chordata; class Actinopteri; order Salmoniformes; family Salmonidae; genus Oncorhynchus; species Oncorhynchus keta. Next base: position 40,919,265 of record NC_068455.1, read on the forward strand.
AACGACGCCATCTCTGAGAGGCAGTCGGAGTACGACATCCTTGATCTTGCAAGCCAGACAAAGGACAAGTCAACGCTATTTCATTGTCTTTGCCAAGGGTTGTTTTATATGCAGAGATCAGGGATTTAAAGCATAATCCCAACGGAACATGAGAAACATGTCTCTTCATTTCAAGCCTGGTTGTACTCCAAAAGAAAATGTGGAATCTTCGCTCAACTACATCAACCGCAATACATTTTGACAGGAACCACAAGTTGCACCACAAACAAAAGAAAGGACACAGTATATTTCCAGATGGTGATCTGGTGCATCCCACTTGTGCTTACCGTGCTTCATGCTATATTAACTCGTTCATCAGTACAAGCAGATAAAGATGAACTCAAATCCGGATAGCATTCAATCAAATGCACCACAACATAGAGGCCTTATTCCCATCCAGCCTGCATGTTTGACTGTGTGTGTGTGTGTGTGTGTGTGTGTGTGTGTGTGTGTGTGTGTGTGTGTGTGTCAGGCTGGTCTGAGGGCCGTCAATATGGTGGACACGGTGTGGAGTCAACCTGCTCCTAATTTGTCCGTCTCTGTAAAAAGGTCACCCCTGGCCCTGTGCCAAGAACACGACGACTCATTAACTTCTGGTTGCCATGGAAGTCATGCTTTCACCGTTTCAAAAGGAGAGGAAGACTGTGGGTAGGAGCAGGTGCACGTTGCAATGTGCGACAGTAACACCGCTGTGACAGTTTCGGTTCTAAATGCAGCTGGGCTTTAGATAGACGTTCTCATTATTCCTGAAGCGGTCACTGATTTGCGAATTGAGGAAAATAGGTGCTGTGGTTGTAAGTCAATCCCTCGACCCATCTCACCCTCCTCTAAACATAGGCTCAAGGCACACACAAATGGCACACATTATTCAACACAGAACATTATGAAAACAATAAGAGAATTCAAAGAATAGAACACTGTTTTTGCTATAGCGATATATGAATTCAGCATAATACATTTGAATGTGCTGGGCCTGGCCATTATCGTAAGAAAATGCTGTGACTGAAATGTTTCAAGCCGCATACTTAATGTCTCTCTCACTCACACACACACACACACACACACACACACACACACACACACACACACACACACACACACACACACACACACACACACACACACACACACACACCGCCCCTTTCCACCGCCCTCCAGCCCCAGCCAACTGACCCAAATGTATTACCCAGAGGGATCCAGGGGTCCTTTATTTTTGCTTCTCTCTTTTTTCCCTTAATGAGGATCTCGGAGTTGACATGACATGCATGCAGAGTGTAGTATAGTACCGGGTGGGCCCAGACATTGAACAATTGGCTTTCTGTCCTTGATGAGGTGGGGGGACTGAACCAACTTAGTTGAGTGTGACAGTAGAGGTCTATCTATTCCATAGCTGGAGGAGTTAGGTACACATCAGACCACCGTCCAAATGTATATACAGTGTTGTGCTGTTTGGGATTGAGGTATTCATTCAGACAGGCCAATGGACAGACAGTGGCCATGTCTGGGTAACTAGGACACAACCATTCTCATGCCTATTGGGCACATCACCATCCCAGTGCAGGCCTTGTGCTGCTTTCTCTAATTCTGAGGAGAGGAGGGAGGGATGGCAGGAGGAATGGGGTGGCGGTAATGAATGCTGCCGTAGGCCCCAGTCCACCCTCTACACCTTGATAAGTCTCCTAATGTGCCATTAGCCAAACGACCCAGGGTTTAGGTAGAGCTTAATGAATCAGCGTAAATATTCATGAGATTTTGTGCTGCTTTAAGTGGGGCTCCATTTATTCCTTTCCGATCCACAAAAACACAGAGGCAGGGACAAGACCCATCTTTCATCTGCTGTGTCTGATTGAAATCCCTCTTGGTTTTGGTTGGCAGTGTGCAATTGTGGCTCAAACCCCCCATTCCCTGTGGCTTACTAAGCGCACACACACAAGCTAGAAGGCACTGTTACCGTCAGTGCTAGTCTTGAACTCATCCATACTACTATGTCAACAACAGTCAGCTTGACAACAGGCATTTTGAATAATGTACACATACAGCATTGGACATAAAGAATTCTAAATGGCTTCACACAGCCCGAAAGAGAATGACAACCACAGACTAAACAAAAGCCTGGGTTGTTTTGATTTTGAGTAGGACGAGGTCACCCTAAGACGAGATGACTCATTTCAAAGCAACGTTTGAAGAGCCACAATGACGAATTGGCTTGAAAGAAAAAAAAAGTGATCTGGCTTACTACAGTTTCTTCATTGTGTCGACCCAAACACAGTAACACACTGACATTGGTCCACACTGAGTAGCAATGGTCATGAAAATGGATTAACAAAAAAAAAAAGTACAAAATACAGTTTAGATAAATGTAACAGCTGGATAATAATAATAATAATAATAATAATATATGCCATTTAGCAGACGCTTTTATCCAAAGCGACTTATGGAGTAATATACTCAACTCTTTTAGAATTTTGTTTTTAATCCACCAAATATACTGCATACTCTAGCACAAAGCATGAGACAGAAAAACAACAGAATCCAGACATTTTGGAAGAACTTCTGGTATTCAATGGAATGTCAAATTTGTTCTTCTTTGAAAATACATATGCCAAGCCTTTTAATCCACATATGCCCTTGTTATATTTTTTGTTAATATGTTGCAGAACAAATAACATTAATTAGCATTTAAATACGGGCATAATTTAATACATTTACATTCAATTATTCTATCCAACCAGCTCTTTCTAAGGTACCGCCAAGTGATGAGGGAAAACATCAATAGTTACATATCGAGATATTATTTTTGACGATACATCGTATTGACAATATTGGCAATAGTATTTTTGCGCTAGTTGGCTGTACCTGCAACAAAACTCCAGCATTCTTCTTTTAAATAGGGAGCCAATTTGTTTACAGCACTTTTATTTCCATGATTGATCAAAATGTGTTCTCACAATTGCCCCCTCACAATCTCCAGTCAACTTTCGCCTTGGCTTTTACTCAAACACGTGCGGCATTACTTATACTGCTCCAAAAAATAAAGGCAACACTAAAATAACACATCCTAGATCTGAATGAATGAAATATTCTTATTAAATACTTTTTTCTTCACATAGTTGAATGTGCTGACAACAAAAATCACACAAAAATTATCAATGGAAATCAAATGTATCAACCCATGGAGGTCTGGATTTGGAGTCACACTCAAAATTAAAAGTGGAAAACCACACTACAGGCTGATCCAACTTTGATGTAATGTCCTTAAAACAAGTCTAAATGAGGCTCAGTAGTGTGTGTGGTCTCCACGTGCCTGTATGACCTCCCTACAATGCTTGGGCATGCTCCTGATGACGTGGCGGATGGTCTCCTGAGGGATCTCCTCCCAGACCTGGACTAAAGCATCCGCCAACTCCTGGACAGTCTGTGGTGCAATGTGGCGTTGGTGGATGGAGCGAGACATGATGTCCCAAATGTGCTCAATTGGATTCAGGTCTGGGGAACGGGCGGGCCAGTCCATAGCATCAATGCCTTCCTCTTGCAGGAACTGCTGACACACTCCAGCCACATGAGGTCTAGCATTGTCTTGCATTAGGAGGAACCCAGGGCCAACCGCACCAGCATATGGTCTCACAAGGGGTCTGAGGATCTCATCTCGGTACCTAATGGCAGTCAGGCTACCTCTGGCAAGCACAGGGAGGGCTGTGCGGCCCCCCAAAGAAATGCCACCCCACACCATGACTGACCCACCGCCAAACCGGTCATGCTGGAGGATGTTGCAGGCAGCAGAACGTTCTCAGCGGCGTCTCCAGACTCTGTCACATGTGCTCAGTGTGAACCTGCTTTCATCTGTGAAGAGCACAGGGCGCCAGTGGCGAATTTGCCAATCTTGGTGTTCTCTGGCAAAGGCCAAACGTCCTGCATGGTGTTGGGCTGTAAGCACAACCCCCACCTGTGGACGTCGGGCCCTCATACCACCCTCACGGAGTCTGTTTCTGACCGTTTGAGCAGACACATGCACATTTGTGGCCTGCTGGAGGTAATTTTGCAGGGCTCTGGCAGTGCTCCTCCTGCTCCTCCTTGCACAAAGGCAGAGGTAGCGGTCCTGCTGCTGGGTTGTTGCCCTCCTACGGCCTCCTCCACATCTCCTGATGTACTGGCCTGTCTCCTGGTAGCGCCTCCATGCTCTGGACACTATGCTGACAGACACAGCAAACCTTCTTGCCACAGCTCGCATTGATGTGCCGTCCTGGATGAGCTGCACTACCTGAGCCACTTGTGTGGGTTGTAGACTCCGTCTCATGCTACCACTAGAGTGAAAGCACCGCCAGCATTCAAAAGTGACCAAAACATCAGCCAGGAAGCATAGGAACTGAGAAGTGGTCTGTGGTTATCACCTGCAGAACCACTCCTTTATTGGGGGTGTCTTGCTAATTGCTTATAATTTCCACCTGTTATCTATTCCATTTGCACAACAGCATTTGTAACGGACGTGCCTATTTAAATAAATAAAAATGGAAAATCATGTAGTTGACGTGTCAGTGCGTTTAAAAATCGGTAACTATTTACTTGACACGGGAATAACCACGTCAAAATACTGACCCATATATTTACACCGGTTGTGACAAATTGCATTATTTTATGGCTGGTTAAAACATCTACATAAGTGTCAAAACCCACTTTTATACAAATTTGTTATTTCCCTGCCAGGAAATGTCCTTTCTTTTGAAAGTTTGTTTCTTAAGTAAATTGTTATAAAACATTATTTAGTCATCTTTTTTTCATATTTTAAATAACATTGTCAAGAAGCATTATGACCATCCTGTGTCACTCAGCAAAAAAAGAAACGTCCTCTCACTGTCAACGGAGTTTATTTTCAGCAAACTTAACATGTAAGCATTTGTATGAACATAACAAGATTCAACAGATATAAACTGAACAAGTTCTACAGACATGTGACGAACAGAAATTGAATAATGTGTACCTGAACAAGGGGGGGGGGGGTCAAAAGTAAACAGTTAGTATCTGGTTTGGCCACCAGCTGCGTTAAAGCACTGCAGTGCATCTCCACCTCATGGGCTGAACCAGACTTGCCAGTTCTTTCTGTGAGATGTTACCCCACTCTTCCACCAAGGCACCTGCAAGTTCCCGGACATTTCTGGGGGGAATGGCCCTAGCCCTCACCCGCCGATCCAACAGGTTACAGATGTGCTCAATGGGAGCACATCTTCAGACGGGCCTTATTCTGACATTTCACATTCTTAAAATAAAGTGGTGATCCTAACTGACCTAAGACAGGGAATTTTTACTAAGATTAAATGTCAGGAATTGTGAAAAACTGAGTTCAAATGTATTTGGCTAAGGTGTATGTACACTTCCGACGTCAACTGCACATACAAGCATACTGTTGACATGTAGGCTATGGTGTAGAGGTCTACCGATTAATCGGAATAGCCGATTAATTAGGGCCGATTTCGCGTTTTCATTACAAGCGGAAATCAGTATTTTTGGGCGCCGATTTCCGATTATTAAAAAAAAATATATACCTTTTATTTAACTAGGCAAGTCAGTTAAGAACACATTCTTATTTTCAATGACTGCCTAGGAACTGTGGGTTAACTGCCTTGTTCAGGGGCAGAACGACAGATTTTCACCTTGTCAGCTCAGGGGTTCCAATCTTGCAACCGCACAGTTAACTAGTCCAACGCTCTAACCATTGCAGTCCACGAGTAGCCTGCCTATTACACAAATGTAGCAGAAGCCAAAGTAAATAGCTAGCTAGCATCAAACTTATCTTATAAAAAACAATCAATCATAATCACTAGTTATAACTACTGATCCAGTTTACCAGGCAATATTAACCAGGTGAAATTGTGTCATTTCTTTTGCGTTCATTGCACGCAGAGTCAGGGTATATGCAACAGTTTGGGATGCTTGGCTCATTGCGAACTAATTTTCCAGAATTTTACGTAATTATGACATACATTGAAGGTTGTGCAATGTAACACAAATATTTAGACTTAGGGATGCCACCCATTAGATAAAATACAGAACGGTTCCGTATTTCACTGAAATAATAAAAGTTTTGTTTTCGAAATTATATTTTCCGGATTCGATCATATTAATGACCAACGGCTCGTATTTCTGTGTGTTATTATGTTAGAATTAAGTCCGATTTGATAGAGCAGTCTGACTGAGCAGCAGCAGGCCCGTAATCATTCATTCAAACAGCACTTTCGTGCGTTTTGCCAGCAGCTCTTTGCAAGCACAGCGCTGTTTATGACTTCAAGCCTATCAGCCTAATGGCTGGTGTAACCAATGTGAAATGGCTAGCAAGTTAGCTGGGTGTGCGCTACTGTTTCAAACGTCACTCGCTTTTAGATTTGGAGTAGTTATTCCCCTTGCGCTGCAAGGGCCGTGACTTTTGTGGAGCGATGGGTAACAATGCTTCGAGTGTGGCTGTTGTCTATGTGTTCCTGGTTCGAGCCCAGGTAGGGGCAAGGAGGGGGACGGAAGCTATACTGTTACACTGGCAATACTATAGTGCCTATAAGAACATCCAATAGTCAAAGGTATATTAAATACAAATGGTATAGAGAGAAATAGTCCTATAAATAATATATTAACTAGAACCTAAAACCTCTTACCTTGGAATATTGAAGTCTCATGTTAAAAGGAACCAACAACTTTCATATGTTCATATGTTCTTAGCAAGGAACTTAAACGTTAGCTTTTTTACATGGCACATATTACTTTCTTCTCCAACACTTTGTTTTTGCATTATTTAAACCAAATTGAACATGTTTATTTATTTGAGGCTCAGTGTTAAATAAGTGTTAATTCAGTATTGTTGTAATTGTCATTATTACAAATATATATATATGTTTTTTATTTATTTGTAAATCGGCCGATTAAATCGGTATCGGCTTTATTGGTCCTCCAATAATCGGTATCAGTATCGGCGTTGAAAAATCATAGCCGGTCGACCTCAACTATGGTGTAATGGAATGTTTTGCCTTGTGTAGTAGGTTTTGTGGGTTTTAACACTTATGTACAGTAGGTCACATAACCAGCCATAAAGTAATGCAACAGGTGTAAATATACTGTATGTGTCATGATAGTGTTATGACATCATTATAACAGCTTATGTCAGCTGTTATGACATACATGGTCATGACCATGTCATAACATGTTGTGGAGCTGGGTGTCAAGTAAAGTGTTACCGTTTAATCCCCATCGATATATCAATTTTGATAAACACGTGGGTCTGTTTGTCTCCTGTCTACAATTTCCGACGAAACTCCAATCCTTCTGAGACTGTTCCTCAATAGCAAAGTCCAGGAGAAAAGGTGGTTTGCACAGTTAACCGTATGAACATTGTCAGTTTCTGTTTTGACAGCAAATCGGTGACATGACAATTAGTAGACAAATAGATTATCCACTTCTCAGCCAACTGACAACTGAACAGAGGTGTAATCTCAAGGGGGCATGACTTGAGCCTTGCACACACATACAGAGAGAGCGCGAGAGAGAAGAAAGCATTTGCTGTGCCGTCTTTCCACAGAGGACAAACTGCCACAGTGAATAATGAGATCTTAGAAACAAACCAGAGAAGGCAACATTTGTGTCTTGCTAAACTGCATCAGGATAAATAAAATCAGTCTTGCCACAATCTTAAAAAAAACGGAGCGCAGAGCAGCTAGGAGGAGACGTCCTCTCCCCCCAAAAAAGCCTCTTGGCAAATATGAATGTCTGAAAAGCTAAGAGGAGACGACGTGTGCGCTCCAACGTGCATATCCTTATTGACAGACACAGAGAGCAAAGGCCCAGGGTTGAATGTGTCCACAATCTGTTGTCTCTCACGCCTCTCTGTGCTCGACTTCTTATAACGGCTCAAGTCACATCACAATATATTCACAGTCATCAGACAGAGAAAGTGCTTTATAGTGTAATTCCGGTTCAAAATATTAAAGGTAGGTAGATAGAACACAGATGACGCCGGAAGTTTACATACACCTTAGCCAAATACATTTAAACTCAGTTTTCACAATTCCTGACATTTCATCCTCGTAACAATTCCCTGTCTTTCACTTTCACTTTATTTTAAGAATGTGAAATGTCAGAATAATAGTAGAGAGAATTATTTATTTCAGTTTTTATTTCTTTCATTACATTCCCAGTGGGCCAGAAGTTTTACATACACTCAATGAGGATTTGGTAGTATTGCCTTTAAATTGTGTAACTTGGGTAAAACGTGTCAGGTAGCCGTCCACAAGCTTCCGACAATAAGTTGGGTGAATTTTGGCCCATTCCTCCTGACAGAGCTGATGTAACTGAGTCAGGTTTGTAGGCCTCCTTGCTTGCACACGCTTTTTCAGTTCTGCCCACAAATTTTCTATAGGATTGAGGTCAGGACTTTGTGATGGCCATTTGGAAGACCAATTTGCGACCAGGCTTTAACTTCCTGAATGATGTCTTAAGATGTTGCTTCACTATATCCACATAATTTTCCTCCCTCATGATGCCATCTATTTTGTGAAGAGCACCAGTCCCCCCAGGAGCAAAGCACCCCCACAACATGATGCTGCTACCCCCATGCTTCACGGTTGGGATGGTGTTCTTCGGCTTGCAAGCATCACCCCTTTTCCTCCAAACATAACGATGGTCATTATGGCCAAACAGTTCTATTTTTGTTTCATCAGACTGGAGGACATTTCTCTAAAAAGTACGATCATTGTCACCATCTGAAGTTGCAAAACCGTCATCTGGCTTTTTTATGGCGGTTTTGGAACAGTGGCTTCTTCCTTGCCGAGAGGCCTTTCAGGTTAAGTCGATATGGGACTCGTTTTACTGTGGATATAGATACTTTTGTAACGGTTTACTCCCATCATCTTCACAAGGTCCTTTGCTGTTGTTCTGGGATTGATTTGCACTTCTTGCACCAAAGTACGTTAATCTCTAGGAGACAGAAGGAGTCTCCTTCCTGAGCGGTATGACGGCTGCGTGGTCCCATGGTGTTTATACTTGCACACTATTGTTTGTAGAGATGAACGTGGTACCTTCAGGCATTTGGAAATTGCTCCCAAGGATGAACCAGACTTGTGGAGGTCAACAATTTGTTTTCTGAAGTCTTAGCTGATTTCTTTTGATTTTCCCATGATGTCAAGCAAAGAGGCACTGAGTTTGAAGGTAGGCCTTGAAATACATCCACAGGTACACCTCCAATTGACTCAAATGATGTCAATTGGCATGTCAGAAGCTTCTAAAGCCATGACATTTTCTGGAATTCTCCAAGCTGTTTAAAGGCACAGTCAACTTAGTGTATGTAAACATCTGACCCACTGGAATTGTGATACAGTGAATGATAAGTGAAATGATATGTCTGTAAACAATTGTTGGAAAAATTACTATTGTCATGCACAAAGTAGATGTCCAAACCAACTTACCAAAACTATAGTTCGTTGACAAGAAATTTGTGGAGTGGTTGAAAAACGAGTTTTAATGACTCCAACCTCAGTGTATGTAAACTTCGGACTTCAGCGGTGTATAACTTCACTGTAATGTCAGGAGACGTGCCCGCATTTTCAAATCCTTTCAAAAACACTCCACAAGGATACATTCTAAGTACATGTATACAAAATAGGTTCACTTCCTTTCCTGCCATAACTGTTAACTCGTTCTTAATGCACATTTAACCCTGTGGGCACAGTCACAATGCTTCTGCCCCGAGTGCCTACTCACCCCTGTTGTGTTGACTTGTGCGTGCCTTGTCGGTCATCACCCACACCGGCTAGCACATAGTATGTTCACACACAGCGCTCAATGCTCGCACACACAGAAGCTCACTCACAGTACTGCACACCCTCCACGGACCAGAGCATCCAGCGTGTGACTGGCCTTGCTTCCCCTTTGCCTCCAGACTCCGTGTCCTCAACGCCCTCACAGACGTCAGCCGATTCACACTCTCCTAGAGCCCTGGGACGGACGCACGCACGCACACACACACAGCGGCTGGAAGAGCCAATACACCACAGCTACGCTAGGCCACATGTTGACGCTAGGGACAAGAGCTGGATGAGACCGGATCTACAAGGGTAAAAATACATAAAAGCATCATTCAAGATAACATACCATATATGTGTGAAGACAAAATGTACTGAAATATAGAATGGAAATGTAAAACCTAAGCATACTTGGTCCAGCTAAATCAGAACCTCCACATTTGAGATGAAAGTGGAGGTCAAATCTAACTCATTCTAACACCAATGTCAACACTAAAGCAGATTGCGTGCATTCTCTCCCATTGCACCAAAACAAAACAGGGCATAAATGGTACAGCAGATTGTCCACACCATTACCGTTTTGCCAGACATGACACCCTTATTCTTTTCACTTTAAAATGCATTTCAAACAAAAAGCAAATGATTTGCCAAGTAAAACAAACCACACACATCTATGCACAATAACTACTATTAACAATTCCCACTGAACATTTGACAGAAACACATTTACTTGAAGAACAGTGCAGATGCAAAGTTGGGTAACAGAATGACAGTTAATGCTGTTTGTGCCGTCATTCTGTAAAACTCGTCACACCGGAACCATTTCTGCCTGCTTGAACAAACCAATATAACATTCAAAATTGTCAAATATTTCCTTTCAGGGGCTCCTAAGAGGGAGGCTCTCATCCTGACTGGGCTCAGAGACCGAGACGGTTACATCATCATCACCTGCATTCCACAACTGCCTGGGCAGGCGGGACACCATGCCATTTTACCACAGAGAGAGATATATAGGGGGGAGACAGAGAGGGAGACAGAGACAGAGGCAGAGAGAGACAGGTGCAGATAAAGTGGGAATAAGAGAGACATATATATAGATACACAGAGACAAAAACAGAGACAAAGAGAAACAGAGAGAGAGAGAGAGAAACAGAGAGAGCGACAGATATATATAGTGAGAGAGAGACAAGGAGAAACAGAGAGAGACAGAGACAAAGAGAGAGAGAGTGTGAGTGTGTGTGAGAGAGACAGACACACACAGCGAGAGAGAGAGAGAGAGAGAGACAGAGAGAGAAAAAGAGAGAAACAGAGAGAAACAGAGGGAGAGAGACAGGAGGGGAGGGGGAGAGACAGGAGGGGAGGGGGGAGACAGGAGGGGAGGGGGAGAGACAGAGGGGGAGGGGGAGAGAAAGGGGGGAGGGGGAGACAGGGGGAGGGGGAGACAGGGGGAGACAGGGGGGGGGAGACAGGGGGGGAGGGGGGAGAGAGAGACAGTTTAATCCAAAGGCCATGGCACAGGGTTATTTTCTCATGCGTAATGCAGTTTGGTAAATCGACAGGTATTTCAAAACTTCTAACCGTTAAAAAAAAAAATGCAGTGACAGTGAAAGCTCTCTTTAACAAAAGGACAAAGTCACAGATAAAAGATGTCCTTTGTGTCATCCCGGCAGCCGTACCACGGGACTGACACGTTTACGGCACTCTCTGATTCTCCCAACACAGCACTTCACGGATAATCAAGTGGGAAGACTGATTGAGTGTGCACTGAGTCTCACTGAGCCGCCACCCCCCAATCCATCCTGCTTATAACCCTTCCACGTGGCTTGAATGAGCGCTCCAGCAAGGCCACGCCGGGCCATCCCAACAACAACCTAGCAGTTCACCACACAGTAAACGCAACAGCAGAGTAAAAGGTCTATTTCAGATGGAATGCAATCTCTATTTGCATACTATTGTCCATTAAAACGGATGCTCGCTCTATTGATAATGTTGTACATACTGAAAGGCCTTATGACATACTAGTAAATACAATGCTGCTAAACATGCTCCCCTAGTATGTGGAAACACATTTGCTGTTGTCTGACATTGATAAAAAATGTACTTCTCCTTAACTCTCTCCCTATGGGGCTAGACAGCCTTACGCAGCATTTTGGCTCACATCTCCCCACACCCTATTTCAGAATCCAAGTCCGGGACAAAATGATGAACCAGCACATTGTACTTCTCATCTCCCCCTTTGCCCAGACTAGTTCTGCGGGGCCCTCTCTGGTGTCGACCGCAGACTGACTTAACGGCCTGGGTCATAATCATTCGGCAACAAACGGAAGAAAAAAAACTGACTGAAACACGGACGGCTGGAGAAGGGAGAGGAAGTGAAACGTACCGAAGGAAACACAATTGAGCCTGTAGATAGACAGAACACACTCGCTTCAAGTAAGGAACACTCAAAAGAGCAAGGTCTCTGACTTACCATGTCAAAAAAAGGGAGATACAAAACACCATGGTGACTGACTTAATATAGGGAGGGAGTGTGGGCTCTAAGCGCGGTTACGACTATAACGCATTCATTTACCTGATCAAAGCATTCCCCATTTTCTCCAGTGGAATTACAGAAGCGTACGATATATACTGCTCACTCTAACGGTCCTTTATCGTAGCCTACCGAGCAAGCCTTTTGCCTTTTCCTTTAAACATCGCACACGAATCAAAGCCCAGGCATACGGGCATCATTTTCGAAAGGTTCAGGTTTGTAGTTCTCCTGAAAATGTGTGAAGTGTGTATCCATTGTACGGGTGTACTACTACTTTAAACTCCACTGCAGCAGTGTAAGTGTACACTCCACTACATATTTATTTGGACACTAAAGCTAGATCTTTTGATTTGGGTTTATACCCCAGTATTTTGGATTTGAGCTCCAATGTGTCAAATGAGGTGACAGTACAGAATGTCACCTTTTATTTTAAGGTATTTTCATATATATCTGTTTTACCGTTTGAAATGAAAGCACTTTATGAATCTAGTCCCCCATTTGAAGGTGTCATAAATATTTGGACAAAGTCACTTCTGGTGTATTAAAGTAGTCAAAAGTTTTTGGTCGTACATTCCTAGCATGTGACTGACTTCATCTAGCTTGTGACTGACTACATCTAGCTTGTGACTGACTACATCTAGCTTGTGACTGACTACATCTAGCTTGTGACTGACTGCATCTAGCTTGTGACTGACTGCATCTAGCTTGTGACTGACTGCATCTAGCTTGTGACTGACTGCATCTAGCTTGTGACTGACTGCATCTAGCTTGTGACTGACTGCATCTAGCTTGTGACTGACTGCATCTAGCTTGTGACTGACTACATCTAGCTTGTGACTGACTACATCTAGCTTGTGACTCTACAAACTTGTTGGATATATTTGTGGTTTGTTTTGGTTGTGTTTCAGATTATGTTGTGCCCAATAGACATTAATGGTAAATAATGTAGGGTCATTTTGGAGTAACTTTCATTGTAGATAAGAACAGAATATGTTTAACACTTCCACATTAAATGTGGATCCTACAATGATTATGAATAATCATGAATGAATTGTGAATAGTGATGAGTGAGAAAGTTAGAGGCAAAGATAATACCGCCAAAACATGCTAACCTCTCACCATTACCAATAACAATAACAAAAATGCTAATAAGGTTAGCATTTTTGGGGGGGGGTGTGATAGTTATGCCTCTAACTTTCTCTCCCAGCCGGCCTAAAAGCGTTTACAAGATAATGGCCTAAAATTAGGCCCTGCTCAAAAAATGCTAACCTCCTGTTATTGGTAATGGTGAGAGGTTAGCATGAATGTAAGAATGTCTAATTCACCAGCCATGTTGCAGGGTGGTCTACAGTGCAAACATTTCTTTCTTTCTTTTTTTAACTGTCAAAACTCAAGTATAAGCAGTCACGTGCAAGTTGTGATTATTAGCAAAATAATTGCTGCAGTAGCAATGTCTTCCATTTTGTTTCATGTTTCATGTCTGGTAATGCATAAAGAAATACACATCCTAACATTATATCCCACCTTGTGTAGCAACACAACACACAAAAACTCAGTTTTAGGCCCTGGTAATGAACATCGGAAGGTAATTAGGCATTTATTAGCCGGTAAATGCTTCCGTTTAAACTGATGCATGCCGTCATGCATTCCAGTATTTCAAGCAAATACTTTTAACAATTGCCACTTGAGGAACAGTGCAGATAAAGTTCGGTAACAGAAAGACAGAAAAATCTCGGGCAGTTTTTTAGGTCGACCGCGTTTTCCAAAAACTCCAATTTGCATACCGCCCCAACAGATCTACAAACGACGCAATCTCTATTCAACTCCATACATCCCTCTCCCACCTGGAGGAACACCTACGTGAGAATGCTGTTCATTGACTATAGCTCAGTGTTCAACTGACTCAATCTGGACCCCTGGGACTGAACACCTACATCTGCAACTAGATCCTGGACCACCCCAGGTGGTGAGAGTAGGAAAACAACCCATTCGCCACACTAACCCTCAACACGGGGGCCACCCATGACTGCATGGCCGCACACGACTAACACCATCATTAAGTTTGCCGACGACACGACGGTGGTTGGCCTGACCACCGATGACGATGAGACAGCCTACAGAGAGGAGGTCAGTGACCTGGCAGTGTGGTGCTAACCTCTCCCTCAATGTCAGCAAGAAAAAGGAGCTGATCATGGACGACAGGAAACAAAGGGCTAAGCACGCCTCCATCCACGCCGACGGGCCTGTAGTGGATCGGGACGAGAGCCTCAAGTTCTTCGGTGTCCACATCACTAAGGAATTATCATGGTACTCACACACACCAGAGTCGTGAAGAAGGCATGACAACGCCTCTTCCCCCACAGGTGGCAGGGAATAATATTGCTATTGGCCCCCAGGTCCTAAAGGTCTACAGCTGCACCATTGAGAGCATATTGCACCATTGAGAGCATCTTGACGTGCTGCACTACTGCTTGGTATGGCAACAGCTTGGCATTCGACCGCAAGGTGCTACAGAGGGTAGTGCGTACGGCCCAGTACATCACGGAGGCCGAGCTCCCTGCCATCCAGGGCCTCTATACCAGGCGGTGTCCGAGGAAGGCCCTAAAAACTATTAGACTCCAGCCACCAAAGCCATAGACCGTTCTCTCTGCTACCGTACGGCAAGCGGTAACAATGGAGCAAGTCTGGAACCAACAGGACTCTGAACAGCTTCTACGCCCAAGCCACAGGACTACTAAACAGTTAGCGAAATATTTGTTACATTTACAGAAGGCAAATCATTTCTGCAAACCTAAATATAACATGTTGATATTAGTTGGCAGGGGGCTTTACTTAAACATGACTGATTGCGTTTTGATTTCTTACACCTTTTTAGACGTTTTCTAGTAGATGTTTTTTTTTAAAGACCCCTTTTTCGTCTGTGTGACAAGAAATCAAAGCTGCTTATTCAAAATGTTTTGGATGACAATTGGTTGAAAAACGGATCTATGCCTTAATTTCACCAACAGATAGACTCTTAGCTTTGATTTGACACTAACTGTGATATGTTCCTTTAAACTTCATGTTGGTGCTCATGGGTCCTTTCACATGGAAATGTACGTCATCATTCACAAGTCTTCTAAAAACGACAGCTGTTCACGTTTACATGCCAAGCCAAGGTCAACGGCCATGAAATGCTTGGACGCACACTGCGAAATGCCCATGTACTTTACTACTGAAAAGGAGGCTTGTGCTGTTTGAAGCCAACATAACACACACCCCCGCACCCAGGTACACATGCAGTGCCTGTTTAAATGAAAAGGAATACACAAGGCTGCAGTCAGTCAGCATCATTCACCTGGGCTTTCTGCTGGTAGAGGTGGATGCTTGAGGCAGGACTCACAGTTCGGAGGGATTGGGGAGTGCAATGTCGACTGTGTTCCCAAGAGTCTGGCAGGTACAGTGGGTTCTCAGCCTGCCTCTCATAACCGGCATATCGCATCCATTGAAAAACACATCCATCTTCCTCTCATGCAAATCCAGGTCCAACCCCCCACCCGCCCAACCATTCTTCTCAGAACCTTTGGCCTTGGAGTTGGATGTGTTTTGTTCCCTAATGGGAATATGCCTGCCTCATTCGACTAGGAATAAGAAAAATAGAAACTCCATCACCTTGCACGCCTGTCTGCGAGGCTGTATTTACTTAGCCTTTGAAGTGTTTGATACAACACAGAATCGTTTAAGGGAAACATAATCAATTGTAGAGCATTGGGCCAGATAAGAGCAGTGACAGTGAGAGAGAAATGGGCATGTACAGTATAACAATGTGTTCTCAGCCT
Organism: Oncorhynchus keta; assembly: GCF_023373465.1. Taxonomy (NCBI): domain Eukaryota; kingdom Metazoa; phylum Chordata; class Actinopteri; order Salmoniformes; family Salmonidae; genus Oncorhynchus; species Oncorhynchus keta. The sequence goes on from NC_068455.1 coordinate 40,935,425, forward strand.
CGACTGTGACTGTGCAGACATGCTCTTTGTTCAGTCGCAGGATTTCATGTCTAGGCCTAATCTTGACCACTGAGGTTATCTAGCTGATTTTAAAGATGCACTATGCATAAATCACACCACTATTTCCTGGTTGCTAAAATTCTAATAGTTTGCCTAATTTCAGTTTCTGTGACAAAACAAGCAGTCATTGCGTACCATTGTACCATATAAACTAAACCACTGTAAAATATATTTCCATAAACAAAAATAATGTATATTCAGCTGCTTGAAGCTGGTGTACAAAACCTGAAATAAAAAGATACAAAAATGTAACTTCTAAACAGGAAGCATAGAAATGACACACAAAACAGATCTACCTCTATAACTCATATTTCTATGTGAATTTGGTCAGGTAGTCCAAAAAGTTAGATATTGTACATTTGAATGGAAATGCCATGGCAAGGCACAATAGGACATTTTGGTGCCCACAAAGAGCAGTCAACCAGTCTAAACAACACAGGTTGAGATTAATATAGAAATGAACCTCTGCAGTGTTACTGTGTCATCAATGGTCTTTTGTGTTTCAATATGTTTACCTTGAAGAATATCACGGATTAACTTTATCTAGAATCTTTGATATTCATTTTTATAGTATCACTATATAGCATTTAATGTTACCTTATCCTGGGTGATGACACTCACTAGAACAATAACCCAGGGGGATATTAGACTCAAAAAAATGTTTTAAGGTGGGGCGTACGTACGTTCAACTAGCTGTGCATCATATTCAACAAAAACTAGCAGCCTATCGGATATCAGCACTATATCGATCTCATGGTTGCTGAGGAGCGCTGTGCTTGGATAATGATAATGTGGCTGCAGTGTCAACAACAGCAGCTCGTAAAATCATAACAGTTGTCACCACCTGAGTGTATCAACATATAGAGTCTTGGCTAAATGAATTGGAGAGCTCAGAGTATAGACAAGACAAGCAAATGCCAAATGCAAAAGAGCTTCCTAAACTACAGGTCATTGCAGAACAAAAGCCAATCCTAATGTTGGCACCCTCTCAGTTCATTTCCAATAGGCCTGATTTTATAACAAAAAAGGCCTACAATAGGCTGCAACACTATTTTACTGCACCAAGAGTATCCCACTGGGCACAGATGTCAATTCAACGTCTAGTTTTGTTGTCAACTAGTGTGAATTCAACAACAACAAAAATGTACCACGTCATTGGAGTTGTTGATGACTTTTTGTAAATCAAATCAGTCTTCCACGTTGATTCAACGTAATCAATGAAATGACCTGGAAACAACGTTGATTCAAGCAGTTTTTGCCCAGTGGGATGCTACTTTAATCTACCTGTACAGTGTAAAAGGTGAGGGATATTTCAGCTGGAATTGCGATGACAATGTAAGCCTATATTTGCTAAGCAAATTCGTTCAAAATTGTCCCTCGGCTTATTACAAGTTAATGTTACAAAAACAGCGTAGCCTCGCCTGTACGAGAAAAACCGCGCAGGCAGAACTGTCGTGTGAACATTACATCTCGGTGCACATGTTGGAAATAAACCAATATTACCTGGCCTTTTGTGACAGCGCAGTCTTCTTGGTCAGGAAATTACTTCAGGAGCGATGAAAGCAGAACTTCAATGGTTATCTCCTGGAAAGATGTCGGTGGCTTGAAAGGCAGGTTACAGAGTATCGTTTTTGGTGGTGACTGACATTCTAAATACATCCATGAATGTATCTGAAAGATTTGACCGCGTATCACTTGGAAAGGAACGAATATGATATTCAATGCAACTAACGAGTACCGTTATGTGGTTAACGAAAGCGGCACCACAGCTGACAAGCTCTATCGACTGACAGCTACAGTATAGTAGCTGCATGGGGAAAATACTGAGGACTCACTTGCAACGTCCAGTACGTCCTCTTTACCCGCCTCGAAACCGTTTGCTCACATAACACAAACCGAGCCTATCTGCACATAATATTGTGAATGTCACAAGGTGATGTGCCTACCTTGAAAATGCCCTGCAGCACTACACAAATCGTTACCAAAGACATAAACCCCGCCCAATTCTACAATTTATATTCTAAAAATGTGATTTTGAACCTAACCATAACCACACTGCTAACCTCATACCTATCACTAAACTGTATTAGATTATGGCCAAAAAGCTAATTGTTGTCTTCGTGATTTTCGCGGCCGACACACTGGAATGACTGTAAATGTCTGTGAATGTGAATGTGACGGTTCTGTTGACTTCTTCTTCTTCGTGTGTCTTTCCTGCAGACTAGACGCTGTGTTGCGTATAGCTTGCAGCCTTTCACAGATCGTGCGCATTGCACGTTTCGGGAAACAACACATATGGAATCATATAGTAACCAAAAAAGTGATAAACAAATCAAAATATATTTTGTATTTGAGATTCTTCAATGTAGCCACCTTTTGCCTTGATGACCCCTTTGTACACTCTTGGCATTCTCTCAACCAGCTTTCCCTGGAATGCTTTTTCAACAGTCTTGGTGGCCTACAAACCTGACTCAGTTACACCAGCTCTGTCAGGAGGAATGGGCCAAAATTCACCCAACTTATTGTGGGACACTTGTCGAAAGCTACCCGAAATGTTTGACCCAAGGTAAAAAAAAATGTAAAGGCAATGCTACCAAATACTAATTGAGTGTATGTAAACTTCTGATCCATTGGGAATGTGATGAAATACATTAAAGCTGAAATAAATCATTCTCTCTACTATTATTCTGACATTTCACATTCTTAAAATAAAGTGATGATCCTAACTGACCTAAAACCTAAGGAATTTCTACTGGGATTAAATGTAAGGAATTGTGAAAAAACTCAGTTTAAATGTATTTGGTTAAGGTGTATGTAAACTTCCCACTTCAACTGTATAGAATGACATTTCAATAGAAATGTCAAACAAAATGCCGATAGTTTGCAGTCTTTCCTGCTTCAGTTTGAAGCTATTGTGTTAGCTGTATTAATGGCTAGCTTCTCTGAAAAACAGTGAGCAGAATTTCTATGCCACAGGCCAAAAGAAGTTGCATCGTTAGCGCATTGTTATGGATGTATCCAAATAAATGTCACTAGAAAACAGCTTAACCAAATGCAAATGCGGCAGCTTCGATGTTATTCTGGCTGCACTGTTTGACGTAACTGTAAGTTGGCTAGCTAGCAAGGAGGGGATAAGAACGTTCCCAGCCAATTTGGCAATGGAACATTTAGAACGAACAACTGGGTCGCGGTCATGCATACTGTGTAGAACAAAAAAGACTTAATGACTGGGTTGCGTCTCGATAGAACGAACGACCAGCCGGCTTGGGTAGCAACCTTAGATTTGTGTCGGGACTATATCTCGTGAAAGGATGAAATAGTATGAATAATGTTGGTAACCCATTGTATAAATGTGATAATGCACTTGAAGCCGGTGTTTGGAGGAAGTATTGGCACGGTTTGCCAGCCCTCAGTTTTGTCTCGGGCCTAACATAACCCGTACCAATATATCCTCCAAACACCGGCTTGTAGGGCAATATCACTTAAATAAACTGGTTATCAACGCAATTAAAACAATAAACAAGTCATTTTGCATCATACCCGTGGTATATTGTCTGATATACCACAGCTTTCAGCCAACCAGCATCCAGGACCCAAACGCCCTGGTTAATCAATAGCTACTGTGTTTAACTTTTTTTTAAATGACGAATGGCATTTTGCTTTCAGTGTCGATGGCGCATTATGAATACGTAGGATTACCCAACTGAGTACATTTCACTATCAAATGTTCACTCATCAACAGCCTGGTTGGAGATTAAATCATTTTATTTTTCAATTTCTGAATTACAGTTCATATTGATTGGCCTGTTATAAAATTTAATCAGTGACTGTGTCAAATTCCATTCTGGTCAAGAGATTTATTTCAGAATTGTAGGCCTATTTTTATTTTGTTTTGCTATAGTATGGACCAATATCAATAAATGGAAAAGAAATGTGTTTATTGTAGGAGAGCACTAACATTGATCAGCATAGCACTAGTAAGGAAGGAAATATCTAATGTTTTAGAACAGAAAGAAGAATATGAAGAAAGGAAAAGAAGGAAAGAAAATGAAGCTTTACTTGATGCAGGTATTCAGCTTCAGTAGCAACAGAGGTAAGCCTATAGGTCTGCTTAATATAATAGGTTTCTATCAAGGGACTAACTATTGTCCCATTAATAATCTCCAGATCTGATGAGACAAAAGTCAATAAATGATTGCAACATACTGTAGGAAACAGAGACATCATGTCAGTCCCAAGGGAACCCATCCTCATAGTGATCCAGTGAGCAATCTTATCAGGGGTGGGGATTTAAGTTATCCCAATACACATTTACTGCACTAGTAGAACTACAACACACTGGGGCAGCAGGTAGCCTAGTGGTTAGAGCATTGGGACAGTAACCGGAAGGTTGCTAGATTGAATCCCCGGGCTGCAGTTAACCCACTGTTTCTAGGCCGTCATTGTAAATAAGAATTTATTCTTAGCTGACTTGCCTAGTTAAATAAAGGTAAAACCCTCCAAAAATAACATTGACAGCAAACTGAAATGCATGGAGAACAATAGCATATAACTTTAAGCTACAGTAGTTGCCTCTTAAAATTGGAATGGTTGTATGGCAACAAACCTGATCCAGATACTGAAACATCATTCTGTATCATGCAAAGTCATCATTTTGTATTTATTTGAGATAAATTACAAACACAGAGAGATGTAACACACTGCAATTCATACATTTCCTACACTTCAATCAAAGTGCTAAATTCCAAATGCTACATGAAAGTGCAAATAAGCATCTTGGTTGGTGAATAGAAAATATAAACAAATTTGGATAACAGGGCATATAAGAAAATTCAAACAAAACGGGGGACACAAAAAGTTATTATTATCTCGTGGGATAGTGAGTGATTAAATAGATGTCCTTGTCGAGTAGCTGTGTTGTGTGATTTTACTACTAATTAAAGGTACTCAAACACCTCAACATATAGCAGTAAAAGATTCCAACATAACTTTTAGAATATCATAAATATTTAAGTGTAAAGTGCTGTTATACAGGCGGAAACAATTTTTTATAAAAAAAACATACAGAAAATACATACAGAAGTGTAGCAATAACTGATTATAATGTGTGGATCACCACTCGAGCCGCATGTCAGCTTTGCTCCACACATATTTCCCTCCTCTCTTTAGGAACATCTTCTCGTCAAAGCCACTGAACTGAATGGCCTCTTCCACGCCAACATCAAGGATGGACTTGGATGGATCTTTCCTCCCCTCTCGGCAATCCAGGAAACGCATCTAAAAATGCAATTAAAAAAAAAATCTAATTCATAAGCATTTAGAACACGAAGAATCATTTATAAAGAATTGTATAAGCATTTATAAAGGCTTAATCATGAAAGTTGTTATAAAGTGTTAACAACTGGTCATAGAAGAGCCTTTTGACAATCTAGTCCATTATCGAAATATCAATACTATGAAACCTCGTACCTAATACTAATAAATATAAAATATCGACAAAACAGCATCTCATTTCATCCTTCTCAAAGCCTGTAAATCCCCTCTGATCAAGATTGAAGGCACACATTACTCTGGGACTTACTATGTGAAGGTACATGTCTATAAATCTCAATCGATGAGAAGCATTTAGACAGCTGTTAAATAGTTCTGATGGATGAGGACCGTCTCCTTTAAAGGGCATGCTAAGACTAGGAATGTAGAGTGAGTATCATGTAAAATAACAGATTGAAAAAAAAAGGACTTACATATTCATCCAGAATGAGGTAGGAATCTCTCATCTGACAAGAGAAGACAAGGAAACATGTTAATGTCAAAACTATTTTGTATTACAATATTGTCCACAGAGGGTTCTACATGCATCCCAAAATATTGTTCTACCTGGAACCAAAACGGCTTCTCCTATAGGGACAGCAGAAGAACCCTTTTGGAACCCTTTTTTTCTAATGGTGTACTTTAAACCTTAGTAGCATTTGGAAACAACTTAAATAGAGTAGTTGTTGTTGAATCATCATAATATACTGTATATAACGGACAATAAAAAAATATAATATTGTGTTCTCTTTGTCTTAAGTCCAGTCCCATACCTTCTGATTGGACTCTGGTACCAGGCAGCTGATGCTGCTGTGCCTTTCCAGGAAGTCCTGAAACTGCTGATCACTGATGAGAAACCTCTCTGCCTCCCTCAGACTGTTCTCCCCAGCGTTCTCGCCATCGATCAGCAGACACTGGAACACCTATACAGCACACACAGTGAAGTCAAGGCCATACAACTCATTAGTTACATCTATGGTATGAGAAGAAAGACACCTCTATACAGCGATACAGCATTACTGGTGTGTAATGTTAATGCATTGGAACACCCTAACCTTCCAGCGTACAGGGTTGAGTTCTGTGATGTTTTCTCTCATGTCTTCATCCACATTGAAGGTGTTGATCACAGAGTTGATTTTGAACGCCACTTTGTACTTCCGGCACCAGTCACGGACCTTGAAGAGGTTGTCCAGGTGGCTCTTCCTGCCCTGGGCTCTGCCAATAATCTGGTTGGTGTCCTCGTCAAAGCTGTCACAGGAAATGGCCAGAATGTCCAGGTATTCGCCTGTGAGGACAAGGAGAGTTTTGGACATCATCTCAAACAATTGTATTTTGAAACCCCAATGTATTGTACATGTATAAATATCCACACATTCACGTGACAGTTTAGATTTATTGAGATAAAATATCAACAAGTCTTTTTTTAAACACTTTGATGATCAAAGTTTGCCTTTTATGATGAGTCCTACATTTTGTAAGGAGTCAACTGTGAAGCTTTTCAAATAAAACGTGTGAAATGCTTCTCTGAGTTTACATTTTGTGACCTTATATCAAAAACTAACCCGGTGCTGACATCTAGTGTCAATCAAATGACCTTTTTTTCTCCCCCTGACCGCATGAGAATTAATGAGGATTGTTTGTTTATGATGGGTGCTTTATGATGTTGGTTGGCCTACCATATTTTATTTTAACACAGAAATGAAAATGAAAACCATCTTACCATATGTTTGGAACCACTTTTCTCTGATCATGCTGCCATTGCTGACAATACTGACACTTGGGAGCTGGAGGTCGTGTTTGCAGTATTGGACTAATTTCCCCAAGAAATCACCTCTGTCGTGTATGAAAGGCTCTCCGCCAGAAAAGTTGATTTTTTCCAGTCCTTTAAAAAAAATAATGAAATTCTGAATTGTAAACACTGAATATAACATTAAATGACATAGCAATAGGCTATAATAATACTGTCATAACATATCATGTGAATTTAAATATGGATTTGAAATAGCATGAATATAATATTTGGACAAACTTACCCGATTCCTTCAGAAGCTGTAAACCTCTCTTTGCTTCCTCAATAGGCAGGACAAAAGACGTTTTTGCAGTGTGGAAACAAAAACCGCACTTATAATTGCACTGTCGGGTAAAATGATAATTGACACTGCTTGGAGTTGCCGCAGCTTGAGAAATATCATTGTTCACCACCTTGATTGTAGCTGGATTGACTTTTTCTGTAGAAGAGAACTGTGATGCGCGGTGCACCTGCTGTCCTCGCACACCGATCCAGGCCAGGACAGTTGCAAAGATGCACTGGAGGAAACGTATGCAGAGCTGTAGGAACATCTTCACAAACACGATTTGGGTAAATAACAATATTACTAGTCCTCACCTGGCCTGTCCAGTTGAAACGTCTGATGCAGGGCTCACTTGACTCTATGTATATGTATACCGCGATACACAACGCGTCGCCTGGCGTTGTAAAGTAACGTACGTTTCATCAAAACATCATCTGGGTTTCTATTTGCTAATAAGGAAACCGAAATGTCCACGTAGTTTCAACCCCCCAAAATGTAACACGTGATTATGTTGAATCCACGTGGATAACTGATTGGATTTGTAAAACGTGTTTTTGTTGTTGTCGATTTAACATTTGATTCACGTTTGTTGACAACTCAACCAAATGTAGGCTAAACCAAACTAAACATTGAACTGACACCTGTGCCCAATGGCTACCAACTGTAGGAGTAGTGGTGCAATTAGGCATAATGGCCATCACTGCAGTGCTCTAAAAACGTGAAAATAAAAGTATGCCTTGATTAAAATTCAGTCCTATTACACGCCTACATGCTTAAGCGCTTTGAATAGGCCTTCATACCCTAATAGTGCCATGCAAATTAGCTGACTCATTAGCGTAATGTAGGTGAGGACATGGGACAGGAGGTAACAGCCATATTATGATAGGCCCACCTCTGCATTCCAAACGCTTAAAAGACCCCGCAGCCCTCAAATTAAGTGAACACTTCTGATGACGTGTCATGACGTCTGACGAGAATACAGTACACTTGCAGGGCGAGGGAGGAAGGAAGTAAATATTGTGAAATGGACCGCCCTTGCATGTACATTCAGCCACAGGTAGCTTGTGCGTGCTTTATATGCGCTACAGTCAATTATGATTGCATGTCTACTTATATTAACTATATAATGATCCATATACGCCTACTGTGTGATAGCTAGCAAATTAATTAGCTACCTAACGTTAGCCTGTCTGGCTGGAACTTCTGAAGAAGGAACATTTTTTATTTCTACAATTTCCAAAAGCTAACCAAACAAAAACATAATTACTTTTAACAAGGCTGTTTGTGCCATCGTTTGCATTAGTAGCACAATTTCTAAACTTTTTACGTTCGTTATTTTTACTTACACTTGTATATTGACTTATACATATTGATGTTAAGGTTTTATGTTTCGGCTGACTTTTCTTAGTAGATGTACAATCATCATGAATTGAATTGTGGGCTGTTTCAGGCCCGAAGTTAGGCTGAGGAGCTTCCATTGCGAACTTCCCTTGTTTGGCTAATCGATTGGACCGATGTCCAAGATGGTGACAGGGATTCCCCCAAGGACATAAGGCGAGGGTAAGTGGACGAGGGTGTGTATTTTATGATATTGAAATGCAGTCCTTATCTCAGACAGTCAGGTGCACATTGCATCACTTTCGTTTTTGGTAATATGGCTCAAGTTTTGGTTTGCTTGTCAAGTGCGCCATAAGTTTCGTTTTCTCCTCAGTTTCCCAAATCAGGCGTGCTATTATGTGATTTTAAACCTACATTAAACCACACTGCTAACCTTATGCCTATTTTATTTAAATTCTGACCAAAAAGCTCATTGTTATAAATTGTATTTTCATGTTTAAGGACTCTTGGAAGATTAGTCCAAATGAAGACTAAAAGCGATCCTAATAAAATACGCAGTGACACACTGGAATGACGTAATTTTGACGGTGAATGTCTCTGACTGCATTCCAAACACTTAAAATACACACCCTATCCCCTCAGCCCTCAAAATAAGTGGACACTTCTGATGACGTTTCATGACGTTTGACGAGTATACACTTGCAGGACAAGGGGCGACAGAGGAAGGAATTATTTTTAAATGGACTGCCCTTGCCCGGAAATTCGTTACTCGTTCATCCCTCGATGCTTGTGTTTTCAGCCACCGGTAGCTTGTTGGTGCCTTATATGCTCTACAGTCAATTATGATTGCATATATACTTATATTAACTGTATCATTATTAATATATGCCTACTGTCTGATAGCTAGCAAATTAATTAGCTAATTAACGTTAGCCTGCCTAGCTGGAACTTCTGAAGAAGGACATTTATTTTTTCTACAATTTCCAAAAGCTAACCAAACAAAAACATGACTTTTACGAGACGTGTTTGTGCTGTCATTTGCGTTAGTAGCACGTTTTCTAATCTTTTTACAGTTATTTTAACTTACACTTGTATGTTGACTTATCCATATTGATGTTGAGGTTTGAAGTTTCGGCAGACTTTTCTTAGCGGATGCACAATCATTGCTAATTGAATTATGGGGCGTTTCAGGCCCCGACCTGAACATAATTGTACACTCGCAAACTCCATTAAAAACGAGGACTGAGGGGCTTACGTTGCTTGGCTAATCACTTGGACCGACGACAAATATGACCGCGGGGATTCCCCCAAGGACATACTGCAAGGTTAAGAAGACGAGATGTGTCTTTTATGACTTTGAAATGCAGCCTCTGTTGACTTCTTCTACTTCTTCTTCATGTGTCTTTCCGACAGACTAGACACTGTGTGGCGTATTGCTGTGACAATACAGAGGCGGATGCATGATGCAAGCAACGATGGTTTAATGAATACAGTTTACAACAGCAACAGGACAGACAGACTGTACTCAGACGGAATCCGACCCAGGGACTAGGGCGCATCTTCCTATGATAGCGTGCTGAGAAATCCAGGGGAGTAACCCATCTGGGGGTCGATTAGAAGTCTTCCCAGTGGCACAAACCGAGCAAGCCAAGACAAAACTGTGAATGTCACGAGCCATCAGTGGCCACCAAAAGCGTTGCTTAACCAAAAAGCTAGTGCGGCTGACTCCTGGATGACACGCTACGTTGGAGCAATGCCCCCACCGAATAACATCGGACCGACACCCCTCCGGCACAAACAACCGATTAGGCGGGCAACCGGGCGGAGGCGTTACCCCTTCTAAGGCCGTTTTGACCCTCGATTCAACCTCCCATGTGAGTGTGGATACCACTAGGGTCCCGGGTAGGATGCACTCGGGGAGTGGATGGGCGTTCGGAATGGTCAAAAATGCGAGAAAGGGAATCGGGTTTGACATTCTTGGAACCCGGGCGATACGAGAGAGAGAAGTCAAAACGTCCGAAAAGAGTGCCCACCGCGCCTGCCTGGAGTTGAGTCGCTTAGCGGTTCTGATATATTCCAAATTTTTGTGATCGGTCCAAACTATAAAAGGTACCCCGAACCCTCTAACCAATGGCGCCACTCCTCCAGTGCTAACTTCACTGCCAACAACTCTCTGTTGCCAATGTCAGTTGCGTTCCGCAGGTGATAACCGATGGGAAAGGAACGCACAAGGGTGCATCTTGTCGTCAGAAGAGGAACGTTGGGAAAGGCACCTACCCTCACCTCTGAAGCGTCCACCTCTACTACGAACTGACGCGAGGATCGGGAGCTATGAGGATGGGATTAAACAAAGCGGCCCTTGAGTTTGGCGAATGCAGCCTCGGCTGTATCGGACCACCTGAACGTCACTCTGGGGGAGGTTAAGGCGGTAAGAGGAGCGACTATCTGACTAAAGTTGCGAACGAAACGCCGGTAGAAATTGGCGAATCCCAGAAACCTCTGTAGGGCCTTACGGGAATCTGGGCTAGGCCAATCCACCACAGCCTTAACCTTGTCAGGATCCATGCGAATACCTTCAGTCGAGACGATGTAACCTAGGAATGGAACGGATTGTGCATGAAAAATGCATTTCTCCGTCTTGACAAAAAGTCCATTCTCCAATAACCTCTGAAGCACTCGTCTGACGTGCTGAACGTGTTCCTGGAGAGAAGAAGAAAAAATCAGTATGTCATCCAGGTAAACATATATGAACTGATCAATCATATCTCTCAGCACGTCATTGACGAGTGCCTGGAAAACCGCTGGGGAGTTGGATAGCTGCATGGGTTCGTGAGCGGAGGCTGAACTGGCCGTGTTCCCGCCGCTGGTATGCCCGCCCTCCGTGTCGTTATACGGTCTGTTAGGGCATGCTCGGCGGCCAATACGACTCAGACGAGCGTCGACCCTCAAGGCTAGTTCCACTAGTCCATTTAAACTCCTGGGAAGGTCCAGAACATAAATCTCCTTCTGGATCCGGTCCTCCAGCCCATGCAGGAAGTGGTCCTTCTGTAGCTCAGTTGGTAGAGCATGGCGCTTGTAACGCCAGGGTAGTGGGTTCAATCCCCGGGACCACCCATACATAGAATGTATGCACACATGACTGTAAGTCGCTTTGGATAAAAGCGTCTGCTAAATGGCATATATTATTATTATTATTATTATATGTCCCACTGCGCCTCCTCGTTCCACTGACACTCTGCGGCCAGAGTGCGGAATTGGATGGAGTATTCCGATACTGAACGGTCTCCTTGGCGAAGGTCAGCGAGTAGTCTGGCCGCCTCCCTACCCGCCACGGCCCGATCGAAGACCCTTCTCATCTCCTCGGAGAGTGTCTGGAAAGAGGTGCAGCATGGGTCCTGGTTCGCCCACACCGCCGTTCCCCAAAGAGCCGCTTTGCCTGATAGCAGTGTGAGTACGAATGCTACCTTAGACTGTTCACGGTTGAAGGTCCGTGGCTGCAACGAGAAATGCATGGAACATCTCGTAAGAAAGGCTCTGCAATAGTCAGGATCACCTGAATAACCCTCTGGTGTCGGTAGCCGTGGCTCTAGCTGGGAATCCCGGCTCTGGCGGGGCGGGTTGAACTGCCGGTGTAGGTGGCGCAGCGGAACCCCTCAGATGTTGTAATTGTTGGATCAGCTGGGATACCTGCGTCGCAGGGCTTGTACTGCCCGACCTGTGCTGGAGATGTTCTCCTCTTGTTGATCCATTCTCGTGATACTGCGGGAAATGAATTCGGTCAGACTCGTTGAACTCGCTGCATCCATGGTCTGGTCAGATCGTTCTGTGACAATACAGAGGCGGATGCAAGATGCAAGCAACGATGGTTTAATGAATACAGTTTACAACAGCAACAGGACAGACAGACTGTACTCAGACGGAATCCGACCCAGGGACTAGGGCGCATCTTCCTATGATAGCGTGCTGAGAAATCCAGGGGAGTGTGTCCGGATGGGAAGTAACAACGATCCGACAACAAGAAACACTGGTTACAGAACATATAAAGGGAAGATAAGTGGTTCCAGCTGGCGCAGACAATCAGGCCGAGATTGGGGAACCACGCCCACACAAACACGGGAGAGAGAGAGAGAGAGAGAGAGAGAGAGAGAGAGAGAGAGAGAAAGAGAAAGAGAGATGGAGGCAGTGGATTCATGAACCGTGACAATTGCTGCCTTTCGCAGATCATGCGAATTGCACATTTTGGGACCCACCTAAAAAATGGACAAGGGACAAGGGGAATGTGAAAAACTTAAATTGCACCATCTAACCCTGCACCTATACATTATTTCCCAAAACCCACCACCTCATCCCACTACTTTTAGGGTGTAGGCTCCCCTAATATATATATATATATATATATATATATTCAGTGACAGTTAAAAGTTTGGACACCAAGTGTATAGGTCTAACTTAATTTGATTATATTTAAGTAATTAAGGCCCAGGGAGTTGTGGTATATCGCCAGTATACCAAGGCTAAGGGTTGTCCTTATGCACAACGCAACATGAAGTGCCTGGATACAGCCCTTAGCAGTGGTATATTAGCTCTATACAACAAACCCCAGAGGTGCCTTATTGCTATTTAATATAATGGTTGGGTCTAATCCTGGATGCTGATTGGTTAAAACTGCATTCCAGCCAGTCTCTATTCCACAAACTATGACATTGACATGCCTATTTACTCTGTTCCATCTAAATGCTCAATCCAATGTATGAACTTGATCTCCACTATAAAAAGCATCTAGACATTATTTCCCATTTCTTTTTTACTTGCATTTGGTTTTCAACAGCGGAGATTTGTATTTAACCTTGCTGCCTGTCTCTCCGATATTTGCAACATCGTTTCAATATGGAAATTCGATCTCCAGCTGTCCCATAGTAATGAACGTGTCGGGACAATACAGACAGGCAGACACCTTTTCTCAGCCAGTCGAAATCATGAATCAGCTGGCATCATTTTTATGGATATACATAAAGAAATGTCAATAGAAAACAGCTTAAACAAACGCAAATGCAGCTAATTTGCTGTTATTCTGGCTGCACTATTTGACGTAACTGTGTGTTAGCTGTAGTGTGTTAGTTAGCAAGCAAGGGATAAGAACGTTGCCAGCCAGTATGGGCAATGGAACATTTAGAATGAAAAGCTGATACTGAACAAAAATACTTAATGACTAGGTCGCGTCTCTGGCAATCAAACTGATAGAACGAACGACCAGCCAGTTTGGGTAGCATCCTTAGATTTGTGTTGGGTCTATATCTCATGAAAGGATGAAATAGTATGAATAAATTCAACAAAATAATGTTTTTTTATGAAAATGTGTCAATCGTTATTTGAATATGTTGGTGACCCGTTGTATAAAAGTGATAATGCCCTCGAAGCCGATGTTTGGAGGATATATTGGAACGGTTTGCCAACCCTCAAACACCCGTGCCAATATATCCTCCAAACACCGACTTCGCGGGCATTTTCACTTGAAGAAAACTGGTTATCAATGCAATTGAAACAGTAAACAAGTAATGTTGCATCGTATCCGTGGTATATTGTCTGATATACCATAACTTTCAGCCAACCGGCATCCAGAACCCAAACTACCCAGTTTATCAATAGCTACTGTGTTTAACTTTATCTAAATGACGAAAGGCGTCACTGGCATTTTGCTTTCAATGTCGATGGTGCATTATGGAGAGGATTACCCAACTGAGCAAATTTCACTATCAAATGTTCACTCGTCATCGGCCTGGTCGGAAATGAACTTATTGTATAATGCAATTTCTGAATTACATTTCCTATTGATTGGCCTATTACATTTTGAAGCAAATTACATTTTGATGTCTAATTCCATTGTGGTCAGGCGATTCATTTCAGAATTGTTTTTTCTTTCTTTTTTTTCAGCGATTCGTTGCACTCACCTGGACTTCAACACCTGTGTCATTACCTCCCCTATATTTGTCTGTTCCCCAGCTCTGTTCCCCACTTCCACATTGATTGTCGTATGTCGTTTTGTTCCCACGGTTCTGGAACTATTCCTGTCCTGTGCAAGATTAAAATGTTCACTCTCCGTACTTGCTTCTCATCATCACCGTCGGTTCTTACAGAATGCGGAAGCCACCAAATGAAGCATCGGGGAGTGTTGGCTTTTTGGTGCCTTAGTTGGCTCGTTGGGCTTCCACACCCTAGCTGGCTCGTGAGGTTTTCTTGCCCCGGTTGGCTCGGCAGGCACCCATCCCACGTTAGGCCTCCGCCGGATCGTCACGTTTTTACGCCTCAGCCGGATCATCAGGCTCCCACTTCTCAGCTGGTTCATCAGGCTCCCACGTCCCAGCGGGATCATCAGGCTGTCACACCTCAACCAGATCGTCAGGCTGCCACGCCTCAGCTGGTTCGTCGGGCTTCTATGCTCTCAGCCAGCTGGTCCAGCGCCCTGCCTCGGCCGGCCCGTCAGGCTCGTCCAAGTGGGATGCCAGGTGGCACCCCTAAAGGGGTGGGGTGGGGGGGGACTGTCATGCCTGCTCCCACTCACCCTCCCTGGCTGCCCAGTACTACGCACTCCTGCCACCATCATTATGCACACCTGCTTCCCTCGTCACGCGCATCTGTGAGTCATTGCACTCACCTGGACTTAATCACCTGTGTCATTACTTCCCCTATATCTGTCTGTTCCCCAGCTCTGTTCCCCGCTTCCGCATTGGTTGTCGTATCTCGTTTTGTTCCCCCGGTTCTGACGCTTT
Organism: Oncorhynchus keta; assembly: GCF_023373465.1. Classification (NCBI taxonomy): domain Eukaryota; kingdom Metazoa; phylum Chordata; class Actinopteri; order Salmoniformes; family Salmonidae; genus Oncorhynchus; species Oncorhynchus keta. Next base: position 40,950,972 of record NC_068455.1, read on the forward strand.
TCCTGTCCTGCTCCATGTCTGTGCAAGATTAAATGTTCACTCTCCTTACCTGCTTCTCATCCTCAGCGTTGGTTCTTACAGGAAGGAAATATCTCAGGGTTAGAACAGACAGAAGAACATGAAGGAAAACAAGGAAAGAAAATGAAGCTTTACTTGTAGCTTGTATTCAGCTTCAGTAGCAATAGATGAAGGCTTATAGGCCTGCTTATTAATTTAAGGGGGACTGACTATTGTCCCATTAAGAATCTCCAGATATGATGAGACAAAGATCAAGAACTGATTACAACATACTGTAGTAAACAGAGATATTATGTCAGTCCCAAGGGAACCCATCCTCATAGTGATCCAGTGAGCAATCTTATCAGGGGTGGGGATTTGAGTTATCCCAATAGACATGTACTGCACATTTAGGCTACAGTAGAACTACAACCACTGAAATGGATGGAGAACAATAGCATATAACTTTAAGCGACAGTAGTTGCCTCTTAAAATTGGAATGGTTGTATGGCAACAAACCTGATCCAGATACTGAATAAATGTGCTTCCTGTAAATTGATTGTGATTAACAAACATCATTCTGTATCATGCAAAGTCATATTTTTCCCCCCCGATACATTACATACAGAGACAGATGTAACACACTGCAAATAGTAGTAACTATTCATAAATTCCCCACATTTCACTCAAAGTGCTAAATTCCAAATACTACATGAAAGTTCAAATAAGCCTCTTGGCTGGTGAATAGAACATGTAAAAAAATGGATAACAGGACATATAAGGAAAAACCAACAAATCTGGACATACAAAAAGCAAGTTATTATCCGGTGAGTCATTAAATATTTGTCCCTGTAGAGTAGCTGTGTTGTGTAATTTTACTACTAATTAAAGGTACAGTACACAAACGCCTCAAGGTATAGCAGTAAAAGATTCCAACGTAACTTTTAGAATATCATAAATATTTAAGTGTAAAGTACTGTTATACAGGCGGAAACTATTTTTTTTAAATAAAAAAACATACAGAAAATACATACAGAAGTGTAGCAATAACTGATTATAATGTGTGGATCACCACTCGAGCCGCATGTCAGCTTTGCTCCACACATATTTCCCTCCTCTCTTTAGGAACATCTTCTCGTCAAAGCCACTGAACTGAATGGCCTCTTCCACGCCAACATCAAGGATGGACTTGGATGGATCTTTCCTCCCCTCTCGGCAATCCAGGAAACGCATCTAAAAAAGCATTTAAAAAAAAGTCTAATTCATAAGCATTTAGAACACGAAGAATCATTTATAAAGAATTGTATAAGCATTTATAAAGGCTTAATCACGAAAGTTGTTATAAAGGGTCACCAACTGGTCATAGAAGAGCCTCTTGACAATCTAGTCCATTATCAAAATACCACTGCCATGAAACCTCATACAATACTAATAAATATAGAATATATGCAAAACGGCATCTTATTTCACCCTTCTTAGTGCCTGTAAATCCACTCTGATCAAGGTACATGTCTATTCAACTCAAAGCATTTAGACAGCTGTCAAATAGTTCTGATGGATGAGGACTGTCTCCTTTAAAGGGCATGCTAAGACTTGGAATGTAGAGTGAGTATCATGTAAAATAACAGATGAATAAAAAGGACTGACATTCATCCAGAATGAGGTAGGAATCTCTCATCTGACAAGACAGGACAAAAAGGAAACGTTTTAATGTCACAACAATGTTGTATTACAATGTTGTCCACAGAGGGTTATACATGCAACCCAAAAGAAGGTTCTACCTGGAAGCAAAAATGGTTCTCCTATAGGGACAGCAGAAGAACACGTTTGGAACCCTTTTTTCTAATAGTGTACTTTAAACTTTAGTAGCATTTGGAAACCATTTTAATGGAGTAGTAGTTGTTGAACCATCATAATATCAATAACGGACAATAAAAAAATATAATATTGTCTTAAGTCCAGTCCCATACCTTCTGATTGGTATTAACTCCAGTCCCATACCTTCTGATTGGCCTCTGGTACCAGGCAGCTAATGCTGCTGTGCATTTCCAGGAAGACCTGAAAATGCTGGTCGCTGATGGCAAAATTCTCTGCCTCCCTCAGACTGTTCTCGCCATCGATCAGCAGACACTGGAACACCTATTCAGCACACACAGTGAAGTCAAGGCCATTGTTCTTTTGTGTTTTCCTTGTTTTAGTGTTGGTCAGGACGTGAGCTGGGTGGGCATTCTATGTTGTGTTTCTAGTTTGTCCGTTTCTATGTATGGCCTGATATGGTTCTCAATCAGAGGCAGGTGTTAGTCATTGTCTCTGATTGGGAACCATATTTAGGTAGCTTGTTTTGTGTTGGGGTTTGTGGGTGGTTGTTTCCTGTCTTTGTGGTCTCTGCACCAGATAGGACTGTTTCGGGGGTTTTGCCACGTTTGTTATTTTGTATTTGTGTATTGTTCACGTTATCGACTTTTATTAAACATGTTGAACACGAACTACGCTGCATTTTGGTCCTCCTCTCCTACAGCCATACAACTCATTTGTTACATCTATGGTATGAGAAGACACCTCTATTCACAGATACAGCATTACTGGTGTGTAATGTTAATGCATTGGAACACCCTAACCTTCCAGCGTACAGGGTTGAGTTCTGTGATGTTTTCTCTCATGTCTTCATCCACATTGAAGGTGTTGATCACAGAGTTGATTTTGAACGCCACTTTGTACTTCTGGCACCAGTCACGGACCTTGAAGAGGTTGTCCAGGTGGCTCTTCCTGCCCTGGGCTCTGCCAATAGTCTGGTTGGTGTCCTCGTCAAATCTGTCACAGGAAATGGACAGAATGTCCTGGTATTCGCCAAGGAGAGTTTTGGTGATAAAACTGACACCATCTCTCAAAGAATGTTATTTTGAAACACCAATGAATTCAAAATGTATTCATATCCAGACGTCCATGTGATGGTTTATATTTATAGAAGTGAAAATATCAACAAGTTGTTTTTAAAAACACTTTGATGATCAAAGTCAACGGCGAGGCGTTTCAAATAAAAAGTGTGAAATGCTTCTCTGAGTTCGCTTTTTGTGACCTCATATCAAAACTAACCCGGTGCTGACATCTAGTGTAAATAACATTAACTTGTTTTTTTTTCCTGAGGATCATGTGGTTTATTTGTTTATGATGGGTGCTTTATGATATAATGACGATCACCGGGGTAACGTTGGTTGGCCTACTATATTTTATTTTAACACAGAACCTAAAATGAAAACCATCGTACCATATGGTTGGAACCACTTCTTTGTGATCATGCTGCCATTGCTGACACTTGGGAGCTGGAGTTCATGTTTGCACTATTGGACTAATTTCCCCCCCAAAAATCATCTTTATCGTGTATGACATTAATAAACACTGAATATAATATTAAATTAGATAAAAATAGGCTGTAATACTAATCTAATAACATATAATGTGAATTGAAATAGGGAATTTTAAAATGCATAAATATAATCTTGGGGCAAATTTACCAGATTCATTGAGAAGCTTTAAACCTCTCTTTGCTTCCTCAATGAGTATGACCAAATATAATTGACACTTGGGTTGATTTTTTCCTGTAGAAGAGAACTGTGATGCGACGTGCACCTGCTGTCCTCGCACATTGATCCATGCCAGGCCAGGACAGTTGCAAAGATGCACTGGAGGAAACTTATGCAGAACTGTAGGAACATCTTCACAAACACGACTTGAGTTGAGATCAATATTACTAGTCTTCAGCTGTCCTGTCCTGTCCTGTTGAAACTTCTGATGCAGGGCTAACTCGACTCCGCAATAAATTAATCGTCTCCTGGCGTTGTATTGTAACTGATCTTCATAACGTCACCTGAGCAGTTTCTATTCCAAAATTAGTATAGACCTCCCACAAAAACGGGTTGAATCCACGCCATTTCAACCAAACAATTAAATGTGATCATGTTGAATCAACGTGGATAACTGGTTGGATTTTTAAAAATTGCTTTGAACCTAAATCCAATGTCATGGTCATTTTTTGTTGTTGATTTCACTTTTAATTCACCTTTGTTGACGACTCAACCAAATGTAGGCTAAATCAAAACTAGACGTTGACTGACGTCTGTGCCCAGTGGGCTACCTACTGTATGAGTAGTGGTGCACTCGGCTAAATGACCATCACGGCAGCGCTCTAAAAACTTGAAAATAAAATGAACAATAATGTATTTATTCAAATGCAGTCCTATTACATGCCTACATACGTTAGTGCTTATAATAAAACACCTGCGTTTTGGATAGGCCGTCATACCGTAATAGTGCTAAGCAAATTTGCTGACTCATTTGTGTAATTTAGGTGAGGCCATATTATGATAGGCACATCTTATCACTTTCGTTTTTGGTATAATCAAGTGGCTCGAGTTTCGGTTTGCTTGTCAAGCGCCATAACTTTCGCCCCCCCCAGGCGTGCCTGTCAATTGTGATTCAGCTGAAAGTGCATTTCGTTCGTGGTTTGATTCAAGATGGCAAGACGCATGATGTCCCGGTTGGGCCAGTGGTCTTCTTATGTTTTTGCAGTGGACTTCGATACGAACTCTGACCCAATCTACTTCGCCCTAGCAAGCAAGCAGAGCGAGCGGCCACAAGTGTTCGGAAATGTCCTCGCTGATGAAATGTGCTACTCGCTCCATGTGCAGAGCGATGACAAAATTGAAAGAGCAAAGTTTTATGGAGGACTGAAAAAAAAACTTTCAAAAGAGTTACCTCCAGAATGTGCGATTATGGAAATGTCCATATTTCAGCCCAATGTCAAAGGTTCTGTCATCAAAGGATATTTTCTAAAAGACGCATCTAAGTCCTCTGCGACTGAACGAGTTTTAGGCGAGTTGCTTCGCAATGACCCAGTCTATGTGTGCTCCTACTTGTGCGGGGGAGAGGACAGACAGTGGTCGCAACACCTGTGGTCCAATACAGAAGACGGTTGGGTGGAGGTGTTGGAGAAATACTGCGTGGTACCTGCTGAAAAGCCAGTGCATCATCCTTCAACTCTCAACATTATCAACTATGACGTGTTCTATAGTTTTGAGGATGCCTACAAAGTTCTGCAACAGGTTTGAATAGTGACACTTTTATGTTTCAAATCAGTTGACACGTGTAGCCGTGTATTTGTGCAGTTGTCATTATGTGTATAGAGCTGGCGGGTTTGTAATCCTAAAACCCTCGAAATTAGTTACATCTGGTTTGCGTAGGATTTTGGGTAGTGATGCACCAATTTGAAATTTTTGGCCAATACTCATATCCGTTATTTTCCTTGTATAAAAAAAGACACCAATAACCGATATTTACAATTTTAGCGGCTTTTTAAGCATTCTAGTACAGTTAGATAGTTAACACATGGACGCAGGCAGTCTAAGGCACTGCATCTCAGTGCAAGAGGCGTCACTACAGTCCCTGGTTCGAATCCAGGCTGTATCACATCCGGCCGTGATTGGGAGTCCCATAGGGCGGTGCACAATTGGCCCAGCGTTGGCCGGGGTAGGCCGTCATTGTAAATAAAAATGTGTTCTTAACTGACTTGCCTAGTTAAATAAAGGTTACACACACACCACACTGACCAAAAATATATTTTGTTGGCATTTACATATGTCCCCATTACCAGTAAAACATAATCAAAACCTATTTCTTTCACCTATAATAATAATTATTCTTTCACCTACTTGCTGTGCTGCTTTGTTGTTCATTTAATTCAGTCTTTTCGGGATTTCTATGGGATGCCATTTGGGTCTTTGCTAAGGAACCCTGTTTGGGTCTTTGCGTGTCAAAAAAGAAACAATGACCAGGCGATAACACTATTTGACGTGTCAAATAAGCTTGTTGACCAATCAGGACCTGAATATGACTGCACGTCACATAATAATTTAACGCATTCATACATTTTTTACATAGTTATTACACTACGATTCATCTATGCTATGATGCTGGTAAAGTTGTCTTGCTCACCTACAGTGCTGTTTCAGTAGAAATAGTTAGCTAGCTAACTATATAGCTAGGTGTCATCTAAAATAGCCCTAAGTTATAAAACAGTTTGTATTTGATTGAAGGGGGTCGGACCCATCTTTGTGAAGCTAGCCACAATAAGGATTAGCCACAATAGTGGACTTAACGGATAGTCTTTTTATTTTAAGTATGGCATAATTATACTGATTGTAATTCAATTGCATCGCTGTCAATGACACTTTTATTTTGAAGGCAAACCCCAAATTCCACTATTGTGCCTAATCTTTATTGTGGCTAGCTTCACAACACATAACCAACTCCGGTCGAGCCTCATTAGCCAGATGAAGCTAGCTGGCTGTTCATAATGTTAGCTTTGGGCAACAGGGTTAAGTAGCTGGCTAGTTATTTATTTTCATGAACTGAAGCTAAATTTCAATAGGCGAACAACAAGGGGCAACCTCACTAATACTTACTCACAAGTATTCCTAAGAATAATGACTGCAGTTTCTACTGGTCTTTGTTTACAGGCTGGTTGTATTGGTTCTAGCTAGGTACCAAGCTAAAGCTAGCTACCCCAGAAGTTGCTGTTGAGCAAATGATGCTGTATTACCAATGCAGTATTGTAAACACATCGTTCGTGGCCGGTGTTTGCTTGTTTGCACACTTTTTGCACAGCTTTCACAGTGCTACTGTATCTTTTTTGACATGCAAAGACCCAAATGGCGTTCCATAGTATGTATGTCTTGAAGCTAATAGCAGTGACGCTATTACTGTGTAACTTCGGGAGGGTAACATCTGAAAAATTGCACATTTGGTAGTATGTACCGGTGCCGACTGTAACGAGTTTCCTCCTCTTCTTCCGAAGAGGAGAGGCGAAACGGATCAGAGGACCAATACGCGGCGTGGTAATTTTCCATGGTACTTTTTAATGCTATCAGGTACACATGAACAAACTAACAAAACAAAAAATGTGAAAACTCAAATTACAGTCCTATCTGGTGCACACACAGAGACAGGAAACAATCACCCACAAACACACAGTGAAACCCAGGCCACCTAAGTATGATTCTCAATCAGAGACAACTAATGACACCTGCCTCTGATTGAGAACCATACTAGGCAAAACATAGAAATTCCCAAAACCTAGACAAACAAACATAGACTACCCACCCAACTCACGCCCTGACCATACTAACTAAACACAAAACACAGAAAATAAAGGTCAGAACGTGACAGTACCCCCAAAGGTGCGGACTCCGGCCGCAAAACCTTGACCTATAGGGGAGGGTCTGGGTGGGCGTCTGTCCGCGGTGGCGGTTCTGGCGCGGGACGCGGACCCCACTTCACCCTTGTCTTTGTCCGCCTTATTTTCCGCCTCCGTGGCTTTCTCACCATGGCAACCCCTCTCAATGACCCCACTGGACAGAGGGCAGCTCGGGACAGAGGGGCAGGGGCTCTGGACAGAGGGACAGGGGCTCTGGCGCCTCTGGGCTGAGGGGCTCTGGCGCCTCTGGGCTGAGGGCTCCGGCAGCGGCGCCGGACAGGCGGGACGCTCCGGCAGCGGCGCCGGACAGGCGGGAGGCTCCGGCAGCGGCGCCGGACAGGCGGAGGCTCCGGCAGCGGCGCCGGACAGGCGGGACGCTCCGGCAACGGCGCAGGACAGGCGGGACGCTCCGGCAGCGGCGCAGGACAGGCGGGACGCTCCGGCAGCGGCGCAGGACAGGCGGGACGCTCCGGCAACGGCGCCCGGACAAGCGGGACGCTCCGGCAGCGGCGCCGGACAGGCGGGACGCTCCGGCAGCAGCGCCGGACAGGCGGGAGGCTCCGGCAGCAGCGCCGGACAGGCGGGAGGCTCCGGCAGCGGCGCCGGACAGGCGGGAGGCTCCGGCAGCGGCGCCGGACAGGCGGGAGGCTCCGGACAGGCGGGAGGCTCCGGCAGCGGCGCCGGACAGGCGGGAGGCTCCGGCAGCGGCGCCGGACAGGCGGGAGGCTCCGGCAGCGGCGCCGGACATGCGGGAGGCTCCGGCAGCGGCGCCGGACAGGCGGGACGCTCCGGCAACGGCGCCGGACAGGCGGGAGCACCTGCAGAGAGGAGACAGAGAGACAGCCTGGTGCGTGGAGCTGCTACAGGAGGCAGCGGCGCCGGACAGGCGGGAGGCTCCGGCAGCGGCGCCGGACAGGCGGGAGGCTCCGGCAGCGGCGCCGGACAGGCGGGAGGCTCCGGCAGCGGCGCCGGACAGGCGGGAGGCTCCGGCAGCGGCGCCGGACAGGCGGGAGGCTCCGGACAGGCGGGAGGCTCCGGCAGCGGCGCCGGACAGGCGGGAGGCTCCGGCAGCGGCGCCGGACAGGCGGGAGGCAACGGCGCCGGACAGGCGGGAGGCTCCGGCAGCGGCGCCGGACAGGCGGGAGGCTCCGGCAGCGGCGCCCGGACAGGCGGACGCTCCGGCAGCGGCGCCGGACAGGCGGGAGCACCTGCAGGGAGGAGACTGAGAGACAGCCTGGTGCGTGGGGCTGCCACAGGAACTACCAGGCTGGGGAGACTTTCAGGAGGCTTGGTGTTAGGAGGAGCCTGAAAGACCGGGCTGTGGGGAGCACTGGAGCTCTGGTGCGCAACCTTGGCACCACTTCCCCAGGCTGGACAACTACTCGAGCCCGGACCCTCAAGAGTGCAGGCACAGGTTGAACCGGGCTGTGGGTAAGCAAAGGAGATCTAGTGCTTACTACACGCACCTCTCCCCTAGGCTCCACTCCCACAGTTGCCCGGTACGAGCGGAGCGCAGGCAGAGGACGCACTGCACCCTCCCAGCGCCCCGGAGACACAGCACGCAGAGCCGGCGCAGGATAACCTGGACCAAGACTGCGTACCGGCGACCAGACCCGCTGAGCAGGCACCATACGCCCTGGCTCAATGCCCACACTCGCATGGCACTCTCGGGGGCTGCCCTATAGCGCACCGGGCTATGGACACGCACTGGCGACACCGTGCGCTCAACCGCATAACACGGTGCCTGACCAGTAATGCGCTGCTCATAATAAGCACGAGGAGTGAGCTCAGGTCTGCTACCTGGCTTAGTACCACACCTCGTGTGCCCCCCCCAAAAAAAAATTTGGGGCTGCCTCTCGTACCTGTCGCACTGCCGTGCTGGCTCCTCATATTGCCGCCGATCAGCTTTCGCTGCCTCCAGCTCTGCTTTGGGGCTGCGATTTTCCCCAGCCCGTGCCCAGGGTCCCTCTCCGTTCAGTATCTGCTCCCATGTCCAGGAGTCCTGTGATGGTGGCCTCTGTTGTTGATGCTGCTGCTGCTGTCGTCGCTGTCCTTTACCACGCCGCTTGGTCCGATTGTGGTGGGTGATTCTGTAACGAGTTTCCTCCTCTTCTTCCGAAGAGGAGAGGCGAAACGGATCAGAGGACCAATACGCGGCGTGGTAATTTTCCATGGTACTTTTAATGCTATCAGGTACACATGAACAAACTAACAAAACAAAAAATGTGAAAACTCAAATTACAGTCCTATCTGGTGCACACACAGAGACAGGAAACAATCACCCACAAACACACAGTGAAACCCAGGCCACCTAAGTATGATTCTCAATCAGAGACAACTAATGACACCTGCCTCTGATTGAGAACCATACTAGGCCGAAACATAGAAATTCCCAAAACCTAGACAAACAAACATACATAGCCTAATATAGATTACGTTGATGAAATCACCAATGACTCTATTGAATTCATTTTTTTATATTTCTTTGTGTGTTGATTAGGGAAAAAACAGCTTGCAAATCAAGAGAAAATGCTGCGCTGAAAAAGTCTCAAAAGAAAGGTGGATAGTGAAAATGGGGAAGAATGGACAGAGAAATAGGCATTCTTACCATATTTTTCCCATGTCAAACCAGAGTCTCTTGTTTGCAACGCTGTTTTTCAAATAATTAATTCTTAGACATCCTTATGAATCTAAGCATGGCACTTTCAAAAGTTACCTTTCCACCCAGACAGAGGCTCTATCGATACAGAAAAATGTAAGCTTCAACTGCTGGCTACTTGTCTATTGCATAACCCAGCGACAGAAGTGCTTCCCTAAAAGCTTCCTGGGTTTAAGCAAACATCTTCTCTTTTCAGAAAGTGAAAAGCTCAATTAATAGGGACAGTTCTTTTTTTAATCTGCTCGAATATTATAAGCTGCAGCTCAGCCGCAGAATGTCATAGAGAGTAATCAATATATCCCTTTTTTTTTTTTACATCGGAGTCAAGTCCTTCGCTGGGCATTTTAAAACTCGTTTCTACCATAAGGCATCATCGAGTTAAGCATTGTTATAGAACGCTTTATTCAATCTGGATGCTTTTTATGTATTTATTTCAAAATATAAAGCAAACAATAGATATCCTTTTTGCTCTTTGGGATACCCTCACTCAATTCGAGCCGTGGTTTTTAAGGATTGCATGTGACAGTATTGGAGGATTTGGCTATACCGACATCTATGGATATCATAACTGTGTCTGTTAAAAAGGTAGGTCCACCACGTATTTTTTTTAATAGAAAGATATAGGCTCCAATTATCTATGTAATTCTATGATTAGCCTGGTAGAAAATGTTGGTGCGCGCGTGCACATATAGGAGGTCCCTTACCGGGGCGGCCGAAGGGAATTTTACTTTAACATCTGCAGTGGAGCGTTACAATGTTGCAATCACTATGCAGCCAGCTGCCTGTAGTAGGAAACAGAGTTTCTTACTGATAATATGCCACCTGTTATCTATCTATCACACATGGTACCATCCCACAATTGTTACAATTACAATGCAAAATAACACTTTTATTCAACGTATAGTTTAATATTCCTGTAGAACTGTAAAAAGAGTGAGATCATTTGAGCTTTCATAAATGCGTGGCGGGCCTCGTGTCATTGGAGCAGTGTTAAAGAAGGCCTGTGTTATTGACCCAGGCTTAACTCATTTAGTTTATTTACATCTCGAATTTTATTGTCCGACATTAGTTTCAGCATTTCTTTATTTCGTGGCCCGCCTCGAGTGGCCTCTTTTGATCTGCAATGGTGCTGCATTGGGGTCAGCAATGTTTTCTCTCTGTTTATTCATTTATTAAATTCTACATTTAGTAATTGCCTAGTTAAATAAAGGTTCCATTTTTGTGATGTGACGTGAAGCTTCAGCTAGACATTTGTAGTTCTGTATGATAGCCACATTAGCAGCTAATTCGCATTTCATGATTGGGTGGTAAATACAGGCGAATGAATTGATAAAAGTCACCTTGTCTGAGGCCTCCAGAGTGGCGCAGCGGTCTAAGGCACTGCACCTCAGTACTGCCGCGTCACTACAGCCTGGGATCGAAAGGCAGTGTCACAACCAGCCATGACTGGGAGTCCCATAGGGCGGCGCACAATTGGCCCAGTGCCGTCCGGGTTAGGGGAGGGTTTGGCCGGGGGGCTTTAGCTGGCTCATTGTGCTCTAGAAACTTCTTGTGGCGGGCCGGGAGCCTGCAGGCTGACATCGGTTGTTAGTTAAACGGCGTATCCTCCGACACATTGGTGCGGCTGGCTTCCAGGTTAAGCGAGCGGGTGTTAAGGAGCGAGGCTTGGCGGGTCATGTTTCGGAGGAGGCATGACTCGACCTTCTCCTCTCGCCAGCCCGTGGTGGAGTTCCAGCGACGAGACAAGATCATAATCACGAAAAAGGGGGTAAAAATGTCACCTTGTCCGAGAGGGATTTACACGGTTATCAAAATGTCGCGCCAGGGTAAACCTACACGAAACACAGAGCTTATTTGAAGTGTTTCTAAAATCCACAATGGTTAAAATGAATGGTGGAAAAACGATTGGAACCATTTCCGTGTTTGAGTATGGGTATTATGACTCATGCTGTGGTAAACTATATAAGCCTGTGTAATACTGTGTGCAGTCAGGGACAAAATAAAAACCCAGCAATGTCACACTCCAGTGGTGGAGAAAGGAATAACATGATATTCACACAGGCCAACTACAACTTCATCTCATCTCCATCTACTTTGCTCCTCATCTGTAGTGTGTTGACATCATCCCGGAGTCCAAGGCAGTGCTGGAGCTTGTGGACCAGCGACTCGAGTCTAAGGAGAAAACTGACTTTCCTGTTATTGTCATAGAGGGATTGGATGCTACAGGTTAACACCATCACTACTTCACTATTGTCCTTGCCAATTCAATGCAGCCGATTGTATACGGCCAGGAGTTTTCCTCTCCTTTCGGTCAGGAAAAACTCAGGTCATACAAACCTGAATGCTCTTTCAGTCAGTTACAATGCTTTCAAATGTCTCTCCTTTTTTTCCTTCTCTAATTTCTCTCTATTCCCACTACTGCTCAGGGAAAACCACTCTGACTGAGTCCCTGACGGAGGCACTGGGGGCCACTCTCCTGAAGTCCCCTCCGCAGTGTCTGTCCCCATGGAGGGCCCGCTTCGACACTGAGCCCCCCCTCATCCGCAGGGCCTTCTACGCCCTTGGGAATTACCTGACAGCAGGACAGATAGGCCAGGAGGCCAGACAAGCACCTGTCATTGTAGACAGGTAAGGGCAGGATGAAATAGCTTTGGTGTTGTAGCAAGTTTGATGAGTTGGGATATGTCATCCCTTCTGAATGTATGGCCGTGTCTGAAATCTGTTTTACCTACTTCTTACTAAAACTACACACCGTGTACTAACCCTCAGTGGCTGTCGGTGCCGTTTAAGATGAGGGAGGACAATCTTCTTTTTTTTAGGAGCGTGAACCTGTTTTTATTACAGCATATTGGATGATTCATATTCCATTCACCCAGCTCACTGTAACATCCATAGGTTTAGGCTGCTACATGATACTCAACTTCTCCCTATACCAATCATGAGGGGACTGCAACCTAGCCTACGAATGAAAGTTCATAATTGTTCTTTTTCATTTTTATGAGCGTTTACAGTATGCTTACACCAGAGATCTGTGATATGATGATGAGATGCACGCCTCCGCCCTAACAATGGGAGTCGTTGTCCCAAAGACGGGAAGGCAGGCGACAAGCTTAGGTCCAAAATAAATATCCCATACTATAAAACATTCTATTTTCACATACCCAAACAGCCTACTGTTTAGAAAGCAAGTAGGGGTATTCGGACACGGCATTGTATGGTGAAAATCGTATGTGTAACTGCCTTAGTAGGCTATGCCACTTTAATGTCATAAAAAAAATCACAGCAAAGGTTCCAATTTTCAACATAGCTGTGAATGAACCACCAAACAACACCAGTAGACCAGACATAGTCTCTGGTCTTTGAGGCTGACAACAACCCACTATCTCCCTATACTCTCCATTCCTCCCAGGTACTGGCACAGCACAGCAGCCTACGCCATTGCCACGGCGGTGGGTGGTAAGCTGGGTAACCTGCCCCAGGCTGGCAGTGAGGTGTATGGCTGGCCAGGGGACCTCCTGAGGCCCAGCCTGGTGCTGATGCTCAGCCTCAGCTCACAGGAGAGGATGAGGAGATTACAGGTCAGAGGTCAGGACAAGACCATGGAGGAGGAGGAGCTGGAGGCCAATCACCTGTTCAGACAGAAGTAAGATTTCTTGTGCAGAGCCTGTGGTCTAGTGGGAACACACCTGTCTCAAGCGCACATGTCGACCGCAGAGGCCGAGGTTTGATCTCTGTGTCCAACCAACCTTCGTACAGTGTCTCCCCTTCATCTATCCCCCCTCTACTTTTACCAAAAAAGTAAGATGACTGAAATTCAGACGAAACTATACTTCAAGTTTACCACTGTATTAGAATGTGATACAGCTCACAATACTGAAGTGAGTAGATATATAGTAGTACATATTACATGTTCTACTCCAACATATTGACAGCACCTACTGTTTCGGTGTATGTATAAAGACGTGGGGAACGCACACACTTTGCAGCGGTTTATTAACAGACCCTACACACTGCTGAATTGAAGTGGTCAGATGAGCATCACTAACTGTGATCTGCACGCACACACACACACACACAGTCTTGTTTAATTCAAATCAAATCAAATGTATTTATATAGCCCTTCGTACATCAGCTGATATCTCAAAGTGCTGTACAGAAACCCAGCCTAAAACCCCAAACAGCAAGCAATGCAGGTGTAGAAGCAAGGTTTAACCAACCTTGGGGGTACATACAATTGATTCCCATTGAAAATCCTACTTTCCTCAACCTAACTTCTAATTCTAACCATAAACCCCCTCGAATGAACCCTTTTCCTTCTAGGGACTGACAAAATGTCCCCAGTTGGTTAAATGTTGGTTTGTTTACTATTCTGGTTCCCACAAGTTTAGTTAAACATGTCCACACCTTATACACACCCTATACACACACACACACACACACACACACACACACACACACACACACACACACACACACACACACACACACACACACACACACACACACACACACACACACACACACACACACACACACAGACACACACACTACTGTACCTAATTGAGTGGACATCAGGTCCTACTCCGTCTTAGTCTGACCCATCAAACACTTAACAATCAGTTTCCATCCCGAGGGGAACCATCTGATGAGGAAAGAACAAGTGATTTGTTGCTGAGTTGGTCTGCTTCATTACACACTGCTAGTAGTCTGACTGGTCGATGGCAACTTTCGTTCATTCAACCCGCTGACATCCTGGGCTTTGTCCCAAATGGCACCCTATTCCCTACATAGTGCACTACCTTTGACCTGGGCTCTGGTCAAAAGTAGTGCCCAATATATGGAATAGGGTGCCATTTGGGATGAATGCTTTTCACATGGGCTCACCAGATATTCAACGAGCAGCCATTATCCTCAAGGAAGACAGCTGTTGATCACTGTTGACAGTCTGGACTCTGGCTCTCAGTCCATCACCTGTCCAACCTCTGGCATGATGATTGTGTGCTGTCAGTTGTTGTTTTTTAATCTTCTAGACCATTGTTCTTACTATTGCTCAATGTCCACTATGGCCGTATGTTTTGGTACTTAGTATGTGAAATATATTACGGTATATGGATGAACCAGGCAAAGGCATAGCAATTTGCAGTCTAAAATTGACATACAACTATCAAAAACCATTGTGATCATTATTTTATAGCTTTACTCAACCTTATGGCCCTTAGCTTTTTCCTGGTTAGTTCATGTGATCAGGAAAAGCAATTAATTTGGTATACCATCTCAAAGGTACTGCTGACCCAGATTTTAAGTGCTTTGTTAATTTGTGGGACATAATTACTTATTCTCTTTGTCTGCAGAGTGGAGGAGGCTTACCAGCGGATTGAGGGCCCGGCCTGCGTCACTGTGGATGCCAGTCCTTCTCCAGACCAAGTGCTCCAACAAGTGCTACTTTTAATTAGGGGAAAATGCCACTTGTAAACAGCTCCTCTCCTCCTCTCCCAGTCTTGCCCCAGATGGCTAATATTCCGTTGTGGTCCACTAGGTGGTAGTAGAGTGCCATTGATTTGACAGAGGCAGGGCTAGTGAGAAGAGGGCAGGGTGTAGTAGAGGATCTGGACTGTGGATAAGCCTCATATGGCAAAGGGCCAGTACTACACACTCACACACACACACAATCATGCATGCACACAGTAGCACACAATCTCTCTCCTTCACACACACACGCACACAGATAGAACCAAGACCCCGACCAGTGCATGTCACAACATGTCCTATTCTATATGACTGCCATCAGTGAGATGAGGAGAAACGTTATTATGAATGCCATTGTGTTCTGTCAGTAGTGATGCTTAGGGATATGCAGCCAGACAGCCCGCGGTGACAACCATTTTTATTAGGCCTGAGATTCAGGAAATGAAAGGGAGGGTTTGTATAGTCATCAGTCACTTCTATTTCATTGAAACGTATGGGCCAGCAGCTAACTCTACATTTTCCTTTTGAAGTAGCTAAATGGACCCAGGGATTAAAACGCACACACAGAGCAATATGATACATTTCACATTACAATAACACTGCTCATTTGTTTGAGTACTATTTCAAATTAAAGGAAACATATTGAATATACCAGGCATCTGGCTCTGAGCTGTTCTTGTCCGAGTGTCTTATATAAGGAGCATTATACAGTGCAATGTCAGTGTTTTCTTTATTCACAGGTACTCTGATGCTTTGATGCAGGTCGTTGTCAACTACAGTGTAAGTGAGTGAGCTGTGCATTTGAAAAGCACACCTCACCCCTGTGACAGATGCCATGTAATTGCGCCACTGAGAATGACTGCATATGAGGCAGTGAAAGCAGTGTACATACATTTACATTACATTTAAGTCATTTAGCAGACGCTCTTATCCAGAGCGACTTACAAATTGGTGCATACACCTTATGACAACCAGTGGAACATTATGTGCTTATGAAAATGCAAACTGTGCACTCATGCACATACACACACGTGCACACACACACACAATGTACACAAAAACATATGCACACAAACACTCTTTCTCTCCTCTCCGTCTTCGCTCTCTGTTATCTCTCCCTTCCCTCTATCACCAATGCACACACACACACACACACACACACACACACACACACACTTGAACATATACATTAACCCATTTATGTTGTAGGAAGCTGTATTTGGTCAGTGATGGGAAGATTAATTAGAGGTTTTAGTTCATATGATCTTGGCAAGACTGTGGGCCGGAGAAGACAGAGTGACCCATCTCTTTTACAGTGATGCATCAGCAGAGGCAACCTCTTCTTCCAATTACGGCGCTCAGTGTTTTCAATGGCCGGAGAGATGCTATCATTTTGAATACTAACATCCAGAATTATTTTTGTAACATATATTGCTGGGAATTATATTATGTTTGTTGAAATTATTCAGGTAGGGCAAGTCTGTGCAGGATAATCCGAAACAATTGGTGTTACAAGGAGTGAAAATCGTGTTGCTTTGGGTTAAAAAACCTGAGGTGCTGAAATGTATCAGCCTCCAGACATTTTATATACGTTACCAGGGCGTTAGTCCGGGGCCATTTCCAATTGTTTACTGCAAGTCTGACTAAAAATGTATTGGATTTCAGCAGTTACTCAGGGAAAAAGCTCTGCTCATGTTTATAGATATTCCTTTCAAATCTAAAATGTAAAACTGAGTAGCACAGCTTCTGTCTCAAGAGCACACTAAAGTTCTGCGGTGGGAGAGCAGAACAACTGGAGCCAGTAATGCCACAGGCCAATCGACTTTGGCGTCGTGTGTCATAGGCTCAAGGCAGAACTGTATAGTTATGTGGTAGTAGCATGATGTCTAACACATTTCGTAGATGTTGTTCATTTCTCGTCATTCTTGGCTGCAGAACATTCAAGAGTGACGTTACTGCTTAATGTAGTCCTGAGCAATGTATGTTACATCCAAACAAGATGACGCTATCACACAATGATCCAACTTTTGTTTTCGGGGGGAAAAAAGTGAATAACTAAATTCAAGGGAACATTTCAGTCCGTAAACGTACACTTTCGGAAATATAGGTTTAGTTTTGTTCCAAAAAAGGGGTACAACCGCTTGTCATTAGCGTGCGACACTGTAAGGTCCTTCTTTTTTACTTTTAGTTAAAGGTACATAATTGTACTCCAGTTATAGGTACATAATTGTACCCCAGGTCATACCTCAGATAGTACCTTTCTCCACAGGTACAAAAGCATACTTTTTGCTTTTATATAGTACCACCACAGTAACAAAGCCATGTGTTCCTTGTATGTGGCAAACATTTACCGTGCACCACTTAAACTGGTACAACACTGCAACACTGCTTACCAATCCCTTACTGCTTAGGCTTGCAAAACAACCCTAACAACCCTAACCCTAACCAGGTCTGTGCTGCCATTGACTGGAACGAAATGCAAAAATCACTGAAGTTGGAGACTTATATCTCCCCGACTAACTTCAAGCATCAGAGCAGCTTACCGATCGCTGCAGCTGTACACAGCCCATCTGTAAATAGCCCATCCAACCAACTACCTACCTCATCCCCATATTTGTTTTTGTTTTTCTGCTCTTTTGCACACCAGTATTTCTACTTGCACATCCTCATCTGCACATATATCACTCCAGTGTAAATTGCTAAATTGTAATTACTTCGCCACTATGGCCTATTTTATTGCCTTACCTCCTTACTTCATTTGCACACCCTGTATATAGATGTTTCTATTGTGTTATTGACTGTATGTTTGTTTATTCCATGTGTAACACCGTGTTGTTGTTTGTGTCGTACTGCTTTTCTTTATCTTGGCCAGGTCCCAGTTGTAAATGAGAACTTGTTCTCAACTGGCCTACCTGGTTAAATAAAGGTGGGAGAAAAAAACCCTAACTGCAAGTCACATTATGCTGGCTTGCTAAGTGATTTGTAATTCCTATTGGAATTACAGCCAGAGTTAGCATATCCAACAGTCTGAATTTTTATTCAACCGCAACCTGCATTCATAATGACTGTCAGGGCTAGAAACATTGTGTGGAGACTACCTAAGCCATTTAGAGTGGAACAACCATTTCCATAATGGGTACAAAAAAATCTAACTAACCAATTGGATTTGTTTAGAAAAATGTATGTATCTTTGTGTAGTAAGATAAATCAATCAATCAATGTGGGTGTTACACCCTGACCTTAGTATTCTTTGTTTTCCTTGTTATTTTAGTTAGGTCAGGGTGTGACATGGGTGATGTATGTGTTTTTTGTCTTATCTAGGGGTTTTGTATGTTTATGGGGCTGTTTCCTTTCCAGGTAAACTGTATGTCTATGGTTGCCTAGATTGGTTCTCAATTAGAGGCAGCTGTCTATCGTTGTCTCTGATTGGGAACCATATTTAGGCAGCCATATTCTGTGGGTACTTGCTGGGTGATTATCTATGTCTATGTTAGTTGTGTGTGTCAGCACAGTTCTTATAGCTTCACGGTCGTTTTAAGTGGCAAATGTGAATAATTGTTGAAATTAAGGATATTGAGGATACACTAAATGCATTGGTACCCTGGGAAACAGAAATATACCTTCACATTGTACACCTTTTCTTGAGAGTGAGAGTGTGATGATTGTACCTACGGACTTGGATGTCGATTAAGGTAGGCCCCCCCTGCACCTCTCTGACTCAGACGGGTTGGGTTAAATGCGCAAGACACATTTCAGTTGAACGCATTCAGTTGGACAACTGACCAGGTGTCCACCTTCCCTCTCCTTTCCCTTACAGTATATATTCAAAATATGGAGTGCAAAAATGTACGATCATTCTCTTTCATTCATTCTCTTTATCCACACATGTACCCTAAAAGATAGCCATGTGAGTGTATTACGTTGTACCTCTGAGTCTACTTTGTGCATTGTGATTATATTTTACCCCAGGGGACGACACCGTACCCTTACTTCCAAGAGTGTAGCACACTGAAGGTTCAGTGGAAAAAAGTAAACCCCAGTGCCCTGCTGGATAAAGGAAGGAGTGGTCTGTCTGAGAAGAACAGCAATGGGGACCCTTTCCACTACACTACTCCCGTCAACATCTCAACAGCACAACAGAGACCCAGCCGTAGAAAAAAAACCTCCATTCAAATAACGAAAGATCCAGGCGGGACGCAGCAGCAAAGCAACCCCGGTCCCGTTCTAAGTAATAGATCAAATGAAAGCTGTCCCTCGGAATAATGAATAATGAGCGTGGTGTGGAGAGGAGGGATGGGGACCGTGATGTGAGGGGACTGGTGAGGGCATGGGGGGTGGGGGTGGGGATGGTAGTAGGGGAGGGAGAGGGGGGAGTCTGGTGCCCTGGCATGGACCCTTCCACCGGGCTCGGCTGCCAGATATAGCAGTATGGGGACTGACTCATTTGGTGGTGGTGGGGCCGAGTTGGCCCGTGCAGACAGGCAGGGATGGGTTCTGTCTGTCTGGGAAAGGGGAGGCTGGGACAAGGAGGGGGAGATTCCTTGGGGCCCATCATGGCCCTTCAGTGACTGCACAATCCTTCAGCCCCCCTCAGAATCCTCCAGCTGGCAGGTAGGCCCTGCCTCCCCCTTCCTCCTCCGCTCTGCCCTCTAGACACAGTGGGAGGGTGGCAGCAGCCCCCACTGGCCCAGCACCATCATCATCTCGGTGGAGGATTAGTGGGGAAGAAACTCCAGTTTTCGATCTGGAGAAGACAACAGTGAGGAACGGGTTTAATTTGATCAAGGGACAGTGTTTTGACATTGATGTATACAGGGGATAGAA